>NC_056736.1:756835051-756882551 GCF_019279795.1 Protopterus annectens
CAAAACAGCCATGCACAGGATTGTAGCAGTCCATAATTCCACTGTGCAAACAGCCATGCACAGGATTGTAGCAGTCCATAATTCCACTGTGCAAATAGCCATGCACAGGATTGTAGCAGTCCATAATTCCACTGTGCAAATAGCCATGCACAGGATTGTAGCAGTCCATAATTCCACTGTGCAAACAGCCATGCACAGGATTGTAGCAGTCCATAATTCCACTGTGCAAATAGCCATGCACAGGATTGTAGCAGTCCATAATTCCACTGTGCAAACAGCCATGCACAGGATTGTAGCAGTCCATAATTCCACTGTGCAAATAGCCATGCACAGGATTGTAGCAGTCCATAATTCCACTGTGCAAACAGCCATGCACAGGATTGTAGCAGTCCATAATTCCACTGTGCAAACAGCCATGCACAGGATTGTAGCAGTCCATAATTCCACTGTGCAAATAGCCATGCACAGGATTGTAGCAGTCCATAATTCCACTGTGCAAACAGCCATGCACAGGATTGTAGCAGTCCATAATTCCACTGTGCAAACAGCCATGCACAGGATTGTAGCAGTCCATAATTCCACTGTGCAAACAGCCATGCACAGGATTGTAGCAGTCCATAATTCCACTGTGCAAACAGCCATGCACAGGATTGTAGCAGTCCATAATTCCACTGTGCAAATAGCCATGCACAGGATTGTAGCAGTCCATAATTCCACTGTGCAAACAGCCATGCACAGGATTGTAGCAGTCCATAATTCCACTGTGCAAATAGCCATGCACAGGATTGTAGCAGTCCATAATTCCACTGTGCAAACAGCCATGCACAGGATTGTAGCAGTCCATAATTCCACTGTGCAAACAGCCATGCACAGGATTGTAGCAGTCCATAATTCCACTGTGCAAACAGCCATGCACAGGATTGTAGCAGTCCATAATTCCACTGTGCAAACAGCCATGCACAGGATTGTAGCAGTCCATAATTCCACTGTGCAAACAGCCATGCACAGGATTGTAGCAGTCCATAATTCCACTGTGCAAACAGCCATGCACAGGATTGTAGCAGTCCATAATTCCACTGTGCAAATAGCCATGCACAGGATTGTAGCAGTCCATAATTCCACTGTGCAAACAGCCATGCACAGGATTGTAGCAGTCCATAATTCCACTGTGCAAACAGCCATGCACAGGATTGTAGCAGTCCATAATTCCACTGTGCAAACAGCCATGCACAGGATTGTAGCAGTCCATAATTCCACTGTGCAAACAGCCATGCACAGGATTGTAGCAGTCCATAATTCCACTGTGCAAACAGCCATGCACAGGATTGTAGCAGTCCATAATTCCACTGTGCAAACAGCCATGCACAGGATTGTAGCAGTCCATAATTCCACTGTGCAAATAGCCATGCACAGGATTGTAGCAGTCCATAATTCCACTGTGCAAACAGCCATGCACAGGATTGTAGCAGTCCATAATTCCACTGTGCAAACAGCCATGCACAGGATTGTAGCAGTCCATAATTCCACTGTGCAAATAGCCATGCACAGGATTGTAGCAGTCCATAATTCCACTGTGCAAACAGCCATGCACAGGATTGTAGCAGTCCATAATTCCACTGTGCAAATAGCCATGCACAGGATTGTAGCAGTCCATAATTCCACTGTGCAAACAGCCATGCACAGGATTGTAGCAGTCCATAATTCCACTGTGCAAACAGCCATGCACAGGATTGTAGCAGTCCATAATTCCACTGTGCAAACAGCCATGCACAGGATTGTAGCAGTCCATAATTCCACTGTGCAAACAGCCATGCACAGGATTGTAGCAGTCCATAATTCCACTGTGCAAACAGCCATGCACAGGATTGTAGCAGTCCATAATTCCACTGTGCAAACAGCCATGCACAGGATTGTAGCAGTCCATAATTCCACTGTGCAAATAGCCATGCACAGGATTGTAGCAGTCCATAATTCCACTGTGCAAACAGCCATGCACAGGATTGTAGCAGTCCATAATTCCACTGTGCAAACAGCCATGCACAGGATTGTAGCAGTCCATAATTCCACTGTGCAAATAGCCATGCACAGGATTGTAGCAGTCCATAATTCCACTGTGCAAACAGCCATGCACAGGATTGTAGCAGTCCATAATTCCACTGTGCAAACAGCCATGCACAGGATTGTAGCAGTCCATAATTCCACTGTGCAAACAGCCATGCACAGGATTGTAGCAGTCCATAATTCCACTGTGCAAACAGCCATGCACAGGATTGTAGCAGTCCATAATTCCACTGTGCAAACAGCCATGCACAGGATTGTAGCAGTCCATAATTCCACTGTGCAAATAGCCATGCACAGGATTGTAGCAGTCCATAATTCCACTGTGCAAACAGCCATGCACAGGATTGTAGCAGTCCATAATTCCACTGTGCAAACAGCCATGCACAGGATTGTAGCAGTCCATAATTCCACTGTGCAAACAGCCATGCACAGGATTGTAGCAGTCCATAATTCCACTGTGCAAACAGCCATGCACAGGATTGTAGCAGTCCATAATTCCACTGTGCAAACAGCCATGCACAGGATTGTAGCAGTCCATAATTCCACTGTGCAAACAGCCATGCACAGGATTGTAGCAGTCCATAATTCCACTGTGCAAATAGCCATGCACAGGATTGTAGCAGTCCATAATTCCACTGTGCAAACAGCCATGCACAGGATTGTAGCAGTCCATAATTCCACTGTGCAAACAGCCATGCACAGGATTGTAGCAGTCCATAATTCCACTGTGCAAACAGCCATGCACAGGATTGTAGCAGTCCATAATTCCACTGTGCAAACAGCCATGCACAGGATTGTAGCAGTCCATAATTCCACTGTGCAAACAGCCATGCACAGGATTGTAGCAGTCCATAATTCCACTGTGCAAATAGCCATGCACAGGATTGTAGCAGTCCATAATTCCACTGTGCAAACAGCCATGCACAGGATTGTAGCAGTCCATAATTCCACTGTGCAAACAGCCATGCACAGGATTGTAGCAGTCCATAATTCCACTGTGCAAACAGCCATGCACAGGATTGTAGCAGTCCATAATTCCACTGTGCAAACAGCCATGCACAGGATTGTAGCAGTCCATAATTCCACTGTGCAAATAGCCATGCACAGGATTGTAGCAGTCCATAATTCCACTGTGCAAACAGCCATGCACAGGATTGTAGCAGTCCCTAATTCCACTGTGCAAACAGCCATGCACAGGATTGTAGCAGTCCATAATTCCACTGTTCAAATAGCCACGCACAGGATTGTAGCAGTCCATAATTCCACTGTGCAAACAGCCATGCACAGGATTGTAGCAGTCCATAATTCCACTGTGCAAACAGCCATGCACAGGATTGTAGCAGTCCATAATTCCACTGTGCAAACAGCCATGCACAGGATTGTAGCAGTCCATAATTCCACTGTGCAAACAGCCATGCACAGGATTGTAGCAGTCCATAATTCCACTGTGCAAACAGCCATGCACAGGATTGTAGCAGTCCATAATTCCACTGTGCAAACAGCCATGCACAGGATTGTAGCAGTCCATAATTCCACTGTGCAAACAGCCATGCACAGGATTGTAGCAGTCCATAATTCCACTGTGCAAACAGCCATGCACAGGATTGTAGCAGTCCATAATTCCACTGTGCAAACAGCCATGCACAGGATTGTAGCAGTCCATAATTCCACTGTGCAAACAGCCATGCACAGGATTGTAGCAGTCCATAATTCCACTGTGCAAACAGCCATGCACAGGATTGTAGCAGTCCATAATTCCACTGTGCAAACAGCCATGCACAGGATTGTAGCAGTCCATAATTCCACTGTGCAAACAGCCATGCACAGGATTGTAGCAGTCCATAATTCCACTGTGCAAACAGCCATGCACAGGATTGTAGCAGTCCATAATTCCACTGTGCAAATAGCCATGCACAGGATTGTAGCAGTCCATAATTCCACTGTGCAAACAGCCATGCACAGGATTGTAGCAGTCCATAATTCCACTGTGCAAACAGCCATGCACAGGATTGTAGCAGTCCATAATTCCACTGTGCAAACAGCCATGCACAGGATTGTAGCAGTCCATAATTCCACTGTGCAAACAGCCATGCACAGGATTGTAGCAGTCCATAATTCCACTGTGCAAATAGCCATGCACAGGATTGTAGCAGTCCATAATTCCACTGTGCAAACAGCCATGCACAGGATTGTAGCAGTCCATAATTCCACTGTGCAAACAGCCATGCACAGGATTGTAGCAGTCCATAATTCCACTGTGCAAACAGCCATGCACAGGATTGTAGCAGTCCATAATTCCACTGTGCAAACAGCCATGCACAGGATTGTAGCAGTCCATAATTCCACTGTGCAAACAGCCATGCACAGGATTGTAGCAGTCCATAATTCCACTGTGCAAACAGCCATGCACAGGATTGTAGCAGTCCATAATTCCACTGTGCAAATAGCCATGCACAGGATTGTAGCAGTCCATAATTCCACTGTGCAAACAGCCATGCACAGGATTGTAGCAGTCCATAATTCCACTGTGCAAACAGCCATGCACAGGATTGTAGCAGTCCATAATTCCACTGTGCAAACAGCCATGCACAGGATTGTAGCAGTCCATAATTCCACTGTGCAAACAGCCATGCACAGGATTGTAGCAGTCCATAATTCCACTGTGCAAACAGCCATGCACAGGATTGTAGCAGTCCATAATTCCACTGTGCAAACAGCCATGCACAGGATTGTAGCAGTCCATAATTCCACTGTGCAAACAGCCATGCACAGGATTGTAGCAGTCCATAATTCCACTGTGCAAACAGCCATGCACAGGATTGTAGCAGTCCATAATTCCACTGTGCAAATAGCCATGCACAGGATTGTAGCAGTCCATAATTCCACTGTGCAAACAGCCATGCACAGGATTGTAGCAGTCCATAATTCCACTGTGCAAACAGCCATGCACAGGATTGTAGCAGTCCATAATTCCACTGTGCAAACAGCCATGCACAGGATTGTAGCAGTCCATAATTCCACTGTGCAAACAGCCATGCACAGGATTGTAGCAGTCCATAATTCCACTGTGCAAACAGCCATGCACAGGATTGTAGCAGTCCATAATTCCACTGTGCAAACAGCCATGCACAGGATTGTAGCAGTCCATAATTCCACTGTGCAAACAGCCATGCACAGGATTGTAGCAGTCCATAATTCCACTGTGCAAACAGCCATGCACAGGATTGTAGCAGTCCATAATTCCACTGTGCAAACAGCCATGCACAGGATTGTAGCAGTCCATAATTCCACTGTGCAAACAGCCATGCACAGGATTGTAGCAGTCCATAATTCCACTGTGCAAACAGCCATGCACAGGATTGTAGCAGTCCATAATTCCACTGTGCAAACAGCCATGCACAGGATTGTAGCAGTCCATAATTCCACTGTGCAAACAGCCATGCACAGGATTGTAGCAGTCCATAATTCCACTGTGCAAACAGCCATGCACAGGATTGTAGCAGTCCATAATTCCACTGTGCAAACAGCCATGCACAGGATTGTAGCAGTCCATAATTCCACTGTGCAAATAGCCATGCACAGGATTGTAGCAGTCCATAATTCCACTGTGCAAACAGCCATGCACAGGATTGTAGCAGTCCATAATTCCACTGTGCAAACAGCCATGCACAGGATTGTAGCAGTCCATAATTCCACTGTGCAAACAGCCATGCACAGGATTGTAGCAGTCCATAATTCCACTGTGCAAATAGCCATGCACAGGATTGTAGCAGTCCATAATTCCACTGTGCAAACAGCCATGCACAGGATTGTAGCAGTCCATAATTCCACTGTGCAAACAGCCATGCACAGGATTGTAGCAGTCCATAATTCCACTGTGCAAACAGCCATGCACAGGATTGTAGCAGTCCATAATTCCACTGTGCAAACAGCCATGCACAGGATTGTAGCAGTCCATAATTCCACTGTGCAAACAGCCATGCACAGGATTGTAGCAGTCCATAATTCCACTGTGCAAACAGCCATGCACAGGATTGTAGCAGTCCATAATTCCACTGTGCAAACAGCCATGCACAGGATTGTAGCAGTCCATAATTCCACTGTGCAAATAGCCATGCACAGGATTGTAGCAGTCCATAATTCCACTGTGCAAACAGCCATGCACAGGATTGTAGCAGTCCATAATTCCACTGTGCAAATAGCCATGCACAGGATTGTAGCAGTCCATAATTCCACTGTGCAAACAGCCATGCACAGGATTGTAGCAGTCCATAATTCCACTGTGCAAATAGCCATGCACAGGATTGTAGCAGTCCATAATTCCACTGTGCAAACAGCCATGCACAGGATTGTAGCAGTCCATAATTCCACTGTGCAAACAGCCATGCACAGGATTGTAGCAGTCCATAATTCCACTGTGCAAACAGCCATGCACAGGATTGTAGCAGTCCATAATTCCACTGTGCAAACAGCCATGCACAGGATTGTAGCAGTCCATAATTCCACTGTGCAAACAGCCATGCACAGGATTGTAGCAGTCCATAATTCCACTGTGCAAATAGCCATGCACAGGATTGTAGCAGTCCATAATTCCACTGTGCAAACAGCCATGCACAGGATTGTAGCAGTCCATAATTCCACTGTGCAAATAGCCATGCACAGGATTGTAGCAGTCCATAATTCCACTGTGCAAACAGCCATGCACAGGATTGTAGCAGTCCATAATTCCACTGTGCAAACAGCCATGCACAGGATTGTAGCAGTCCATAATTCCACTGTGCAAACAGCCATGCACAGGATTGTAGCAGTCCATAATTCCACTGTGCAAACAGCCATGCACAGGATTGTAGCAGTCCATAATTCCACTGTGCAAACAGCCATGCACAGGATTGTAGCAGTCCATAATTCCACTGTGCAAACAGCCATGCACAGGATTGTAGCAGTCCATAATTCCACTGTGCAAACAGCCATGCACAGGATTGTAGCAGTCCATAATTCCACTGTGCAAACAGCCATGCACAGGATTGTAGCAGTCCATAATTCCACTGTGCAAACAGCCATGCACAGGATTGTAGCAGTCCATAATTCCACTGTGCAAACAGCCATGCACAGGATTGTAGCAGTCCATAATTCCACTGTGCAAACAGCCATGCACAGGATTGTAGCAGTCCATAATTCCACTGTGCAAACAGCCATGCACAGGATTGTAGCAGTCCATAATTCCACTGTGCAAACAGCCATGCACAGGATTGTAGCAGTCCATAATTCCACTGTGCAAACAGCCATGCACAGGATTGTAGCAGTCCATAATTCCACTGTGCAAATAGCCATGCACAGGATTGTAGCAGTCCATAATTCCACTGTGCAAACAGCCATGCACAGGATTGTAGCAGTCCATAATTCCACTGTGCAAACAGCCATGCACAGGATTGTAGCAGTCCATAATTCCACTGTGCAAACAGCCATGCACAGGATTGTAGCAGTCCATAATTCCACTGTGCAAACAGCCATGCACAGGATTGTAGCAGTCCATAATTCCACTGTGCAAACAGCCATGCACAGGATTGTAGCAGTCCATAATTCCACTGTGCAAACAGCCATGCACAGGATTGTAGCAGTCCATAATTCCACTGTGCAAATAGCCATGCACAGGATTGTAGCAGTCCATAATTCCACTGTGCAAACAGCCATGCACAGGATTGTAGCAGTCCATAATTCCACTGTGCAAACAGCCATGCACAGGATTGTAGCAGTCCATAATTCCACTGTGCAAACAGCCATGCACAGGATTGTAGCAGTCCATAATTCCACTGTGCAAATAGCCATGCACAGGATTGTAGCAGTCCATAATTCCACTGTGCAAACAGCCATGCACAGGATTGTAGCAGTCCATAATTCCACTGTGCAAACAGCCATGCACAGGATTGTAGCAGTCCATAATTCCACTGTGCAAACAGCCATGCACAGGATTGTAGCAGTCCATAATTCCACTGTGCAAACAGCCATGCACAGGATTGTAGCAGTCCATAATTCCACTGTGCAAACAGCCATGCACAGGATTGTAGCAGTCCATAATTCCACTGTGCAAACAGCCATGCACAGGATTGTAGCAGTCCATAATTCCACTGTGCAAACAGCCATGCACAGGATTGTAGCAGTCCATAATTCCACTGTGCAAACAGCCATGCACAGGATTGTAGCAGTCCATAATTCCACTGTGCAAACAGCCATGCACAGGATTGTAGCAGTCCATAATTCCACTGTGCAAACAGCCATGCACAGGATTGTAGCAGTCCATAATTCCACTGTGCAAATAGCCATGCACAGGATTGTAGCAGTCCATAATTCCACTGTGCAAACAGCCATGCACAGGATTGTAGCAGTCCATAATTCCACTGTGCAAATAGCCATGCACAGGATTGTAGCAGTCCATAATTCCACTGTGCAAACAGCCATGCACAGGATTGTAGCAGTCCATAATTCCACTGTGCAAACAGCCATGCACAGGATTGTAGCAGTCCATAATTCCACTGTGCAAACAGCCATGCACAGGATTGTAGCAGTCCATAATTCCACTGTGCAAATAGCCATGCACAGGATTGTAGCAGTCCATAATTCCACTGTGCAAACAGCCATGCACAGGATTGTAGCAGTCCATAATTCCACTGTGCAAACAGCCATGCACAGGATTGTAGCAGTCCATAATTCCACTGTGCAAATAGCCATGCACAGGATTGTAGCAGTCCATAATTCCACTGTGCAAACAGCCATGCACAGGATTGTAGCAGTCCATAATTCCACTGTGCAAACAGCCATGCACAGGATTGTAGCAGTCCATAATTCCACTGTGCAAACAGCCATGCACAGGATTGTAGCAGTCCATAATTCCACTGTGCAAACAGCCATGCACAGGATTGTAGCAGTCCATAATTCCACTGTGCAAACAGCCATGCACAGGATTGTAGCAGTCCATAATTCCACTGTGCAAATAGCCATGCACAGGATTGTAGCAGTCCATAATTCCACTGTGCAAACAGCCATGCACAGGATTGTAGCAGTCCATAATTCCACTGTGCAAACAGCCATGCACAGGATTGTAGCAGTCCATAATTCCACTGTGCAAACAGCCATGCACAGGATTGTAGCAGTCCATAATTCCACTGTGCAAACAGCCATGCACAGGATTGTAGCAGTCCATAATTCCACTGTGCAAACAGCCATGCACAGGATTGTAGCAGTCCATAATTCCACTGTGCAAACAGCCATGCACAGGATTGTAGCAGTCCATAATTCCACTGTGCAAACAGCCATGCACAGGATTGTAGCAGTCCATAATTCCACTGTGCAAACAGCCATGCACAGGATTGTAGCAGTCCATAATTCCACTGTGCAAATAGCCATGCACAGGATTGTAGCAGTCCATAATTCCACTGTGCAAACAGCCATGCACAGAATTGTAACAGTTCATCATTCCACTGTGCAAATAGCCATGCACAGGATTGTAGCAGTCTATAGTTCCACTGTGCAAACAGACATGCACAGGATTGTAGCAGTCCATAATTCCACTGTGCAAACAGCCATGCACAGGATTGTAGCAGTCCATAATTCCACTGTGCAAACAGCCATGCACAGGATTGTAGCAGTACATAATTCCACTGTGCAAATACCCAGCACAGGATGGTAGCAGTCCATAATTCCACTGTGCAAACAGCCATGCACAGGATTGTAGCAGTCCATAATTCCACTGTGCAAACAGCCATGCACAGGATTGTAGCAGTCCATAATTCCACTGTGCAAATAGCCATGCACAGGATTGTAGCAGTCCATAATTCCACTGTGCAAACAGCCATGCACAGGATTGTAGCAGTCCATAATTCCACTGTGCAAATAGCCATGCACAGGATTGTAGCAGTCCATAATTCCACTGTGCAAACAGCCATGCACAGGATTGTAGCAGTCCATAATTCCACTGTGCAAACAGCCATGCACAGGATTGTAGCAGTCCATAATTCCACTGTGCAAACAGCCATGCACAGGATTGTAGCAGTCCATAATTCCACTGTGCAAATAGCCATGCACAGGATTGTAGCAGTCCATAATTCCACTGTGCAAACAGCCATGCACAGGATTGTAGCAGTCCATAATTCCACTGTGCAAACAGCCATGCACAGGATTGTAGCAGTCCATAATTCCACTGTGCAAATAGCCATGCACAGGATTGTAGCAGTCCATAATTCCACTGTGCAAACAGCCATGCACAGGATTGTAGCAGTCCATAATTCCACTGTGCAAACAGCCATGCACAGGATTGTAGCAGTCCATAATTCCACTGTGCAAACAGCCATGCACAGGATTGTAGCAGTCCATAATTCCACTGTGCAAACAGCCATGCACAGGATTGTAGCAGTCCATAATTCCACTGTGCAAACAGCCATGCACAGGATTGTAGCAGTCCATAATTCCACTGTGCAAACAGCCATGCACAGGATTGTAGCAGTCCATAATTCCACTGTGCAAACAGCCATGCACAGGATTGTAGCAGTCCATAATTCCACTGTGCAAATAGCCATGCACAGGATTGTAGCAGTCCATAATTCCACTGTGCAAACAGCCATGCACAGGATTGTAGCAGTCCATAATTCCACTGTGCAAACAGCCATGCACAGGATTGTAGCAGTCCATAATTCCACTGTGCAAACAGCCATGCACAGGATTGTAGCAGTCCATAATTCCACTGTGCAAACAGCCATGCACAGGATTGTAGCAGTCCATAATTCCACTGTGCAAATAGCCATGCACAGGATTGTAGCAGTCCATAATTCCACTGTGCAAACAGCCATGCACAGGATTGTAGCAGTCCATAATTCCACTGTGCAAACAGCCATGCACAGGATTGTAGCAGTCCATAATTCCACTGTGCAAACAGCCATGCACAGGATTGTAGCAGTCCATAATTCCACTGTGCAAACAGCCATGCACAGGATTGTAGCAGTCCATAATTCCACTGTGCAAATAGCCATGCACAGGATTGTAGCAGTCCATAATTCCACTGTGCAAACAGCCATGCACAGGATTGTAGCAGTCCATAATTCCACTGTGCAAATAGCCATGCACAGGATTGTAGCAGTCCATAATTCCACTGTGCAAACAGCCATGCACAGGATTGTAGCAGTCCATAATTCCACTGTGCAAACAGCCATGCACAGGATTGTAGCAGTCCATAATTCCACTGTGCAAATAGCCATGCACAGGATTGTAGCAGTCCATAATTCCACTGTGCAAACAGCCATGCACAGGATTGTAGCAGTCCATAATTCCACTGTGCAAATAGCCATGCACAGGATTGTAGCAGTCCATAATTCCACTGTGCAAACAGCCATGCACAGGATTGTAGCAGTCCATAATTCCACTGTGCAAACAGCCATGCACAGGATTGTAGCAGTCCATAATTCCACTGTGCAAACAGCCATGCACAGGATTGTAGCAGTCCATAATTCCACTGTGCAAATAGCCATGCACAGGATTGTAGCAGTCCATAATTCCACTGTGCAAACAGCCATGCACAGGATTGTAGCAGTCCATAATTCCACTGTGCAAACAGCCATGCACAGGATTGTAGCAGTCCATAATTCCACTGTGCAAATAGCCACGCACAGGATTGTAGCAGTCCATAATTCCACTGTGCAAACAGCCATGCACAGGATTGTAGCAGTCCATAATTCCACTGTGCAAACAGCCATGCACAGGATTGTAGCAGTCCATAATTCCACTGTGCAAATAGCCATGCACAGGATTGTAGCAGTCCATAATTCCACTGTGCAAACAGCCATGCACAGGATTGTAGCAGTCCATAATTCCACTGTGCAAACAGCCATGCACAGGATTGTAGCAGTCCATAATTCCACTGTGCAAATAGCCATGCACAGGATTGTAGCAGTCCATAATTCCACTGTGCAAACAGCCATGCACAGGATTGTAGCAGTCCATAATTCCACTGTGCAAACAGCCATGCACAGGATTGTAGCAGTCCATAATTCCACTGTGCAAATAGCCATGCACAGGATTGTAGCAGTCCATAATTCCACTGTGCAAACAGCCATGCACAGGATTGTAGCAGTCCATAATTCCACTGTGCAAACAGCCATGCACAGGATTGTAGCAGTCCATAATTCCACTGTGCAAACAGCCATGCACAGGATTGTAGCAGTCCATAATTCCACTGTGCAAACAGCCATGCACAGGATTGTAGCAGTCCATAATTCCACTGTGCAAATAGCCATGCACAGGATTGTAGCAGTCCATAATTCCACTGTGCAAACAGCCATGCACAGGATTGTAGCAGTCCATAATTCCACTGTGCAAACAGCCATGCACAGGATTGTAGCAGTCCATAATTCCACTGTGTAAATCACCATGCACAGGATTGTAGCAGTCCATAATTCCACTGTGCAAACAGCCATGCACAGGATTGTAGCAGTCCATAATTCCACTGTGCAAACAACCATGCACAGGATTGTAGCAGTCCATAATTCCACTGTTCAAATAGCCACGCACAGGATTGTAGCAGTCCATAATTCCATTGTGGAAACAGCCATGCACAGGATTGTAACAGTCCATAATTCCACTGTGCAAACAGCCATGCACAGGATTCTAGCAGTCCATAATTCCACTGTGCAAATAGCCACGCACAGGATTGTAGCAGTCCAGAATTCCACTATGCAAACAGCCATGCACAGGATTGTAGCAGTCCATAATTCCACTGTGCAAACAGCCATGCACAGGATTGTAGCAGTCCATAATTCCAGTGTGTAAATAACCATGCACAGGATTGTAGCAGTCCATAATTCCAGTGTGCAAAAAGCCATGCACAGGATTGTTGCAGTCCATAATTCCACTCTGCAAACAACCATGCACAGGATTGTAGCAGTCCACAATTCCACTGTGCAAATAGCCATGCACAGGATTGTAGCAGTCCATAATTCCACTGTGCAAACAGCCATGCACAGGATTGTAGCAGTCCATAATTCCACTGTTCAAATAGCCACGCACAGGATTGTAGCAGTCCATAATTCCACTGTGCAAACAGCCATGCACAGGATTGTAGCAGTCCATAATTCCATTGTGCTATGATGCAGTGAGCAGGAGAGTGCTGCAGGGAATGTATGCAAATTTCTACATCGTGACATGCAGATGAACATATGTAGCCAAATTAGGTCATAATGACATGCAAGTGTATACATGTTGGACATGGTTGGTATTCATAGCCATCACTGGTGAGCCTTGTGTATCAGTCTGTGCCACAGTACAAAAGATAACGGAAATACCTAAATTGTCATAGTTTGTGACAGCGAACAGCAGTCATGTTGTAGCATATATTAACTATTCACTCTGGCACTTCCCATCTATTTGTGCAACAAAGCATCAAACCACAACAAAAACTACACCAGCAGTGAATAGCATTTCATAATTTTACAGCCTCTGAGATTATTGACCATTTCCATGTACATTTTGATATTATAGAGCTTTGTTGACTTCTGTCACCTAAAGGCATAGGATTATAGGATCATAAGAGGCTACTAGGCTTATGGCCCCAGGGCCCTTACAAACCTTGCTATCCCTGTGGAGACCAAGGCATGTATTGCATTTACTATCCTTGTTATAGGGGTCTTACAGAGACCAACAAAGAGCTCATTTGGTATATAGTACAGTTGTCTAAGAACTTGCCATAACAGTATATGTTCCAACTGTATGACTGACAGATGGGGATATCCTGCCCAGCACAGGCATATATGTGGCCAGCATTCCAAAGCCAGGACACCTTCTATTCATGTCATTACATCCACTGTATGACCTAAGCCCAAAGGTGAGAGCTACATAAGGGACATATGAGCACAAATGATATCACGACCAGAACACTGAAGCAGAAGGAGTAGTAACTATCTGCATCGGTATCCAACATAAGGAATCGGTATCCAATGTAAGGAATCGGTATCCAACATAAGGAATCAGTATCCAACGTAAGGAATCGGTATCTAACGTAACATATACACCAACTATCTTTTTACTTTGAGTGTAATACTTGTATAAGTGTATATATGCAAACTTTTTTATTTTTAAGTGTTATATTTTCTAAACAACCTTAATACTTCATTTCAATCTGTATTTCTTTCCTAACCTACTTTATGATGAATGCCAAACCCTTTACCATGTAAATAGTACTGTATTGTTTTCTTAAACTCTGTAATCAGTTTCTTTAAAGTTAAGTTCTTTGATGAAAATCTCCATCAACAATGTATTTAAATATTTTTTAGTTTTGCTGTCATGTTTTATTAGCTTAATTTGGAGCTTATCACCCTGGGCCTCTACTGAAAATGGACATGTATCCAGTTGGACTAACCCGGTCAACAAATGTAAAATAAATATATATATATATATATATATATATATATATATATATATATATATATATATATATAGATAGATATATATATACACACACACACACACACACACACACACACACACACACACACACACACACACACACACACACACACACACACACACACACACGCACACACACATCAGTCAAGAATCACTTATAGAGGTTATGTAAGTATGTTTTCAGGAAGTCTGCTGTGAGTTAGGAAGGTTAAATGTTGGTTCAATCAGTATGTGATACAGGAATGAGGAATATTTTGCACTAGTGTTTGAAAGAGGCATCATTCTGGGTTGATTTCATGTTATTTGGTAATGTATTATATTGTTTTAGTAGATTTTTTGCTAATGGCTTTATTGCCAGATTTGTTATTAGTTTTTAAGAACATTATTTTCTGGATGGGGAATGCCAGTGTAGTATTGGGGAAGATAAGGGAAGACTTTGGTGTACAACAGCTTTGAGGTGAGTGTTAACTGTAAACCCTAACTCTGCCTATAGCTTTCTACAACTCAAAACTAGTCAAACTCATGTATGTCCTTTTCTCCACTGTATCCCCCCAGCCACCCTTATCAACTTCTACCTTCCTCACCTTTTCAGCTGTAGTGCCACAACTCCTGTATATCTTGGAAAACATACTGTATATTGTATATCTAAATGTCAATCTTGTGAATAATATATATATATATATATATATATATATATATATATATATATATATATATATATATATACACACACACTTTACTAAATTCTGTACATGTTTATATGTTTTTGTAACATATTGTTTTAAATACATGTATGTTATCTGTCTAACTTGTAATTACTGTGGAGCTTTTCTCCCCGGGCCTCTGTTGAAAAAAGGCATCTGTTTGCCCAGTTGTACTATCCAGTAACAAAAAATAATGCATACATATATATATATAGATAGATAGATAGATGTATTGATATATAGATATAGATATATATAAATCATACTCTGTTTTTGTGTAACATCCAGTGAAGGCTTTGCATGCTAAGACAGTGATGGACATAGGATGACTTGTTTGTACAAACTTTGCTTTTTTATCGTAGGTTCCAACAAGTAACTGGGTTACATTTTTCTTTAAATGTCTTATGTTTCACATCTCATGGAAGTGTTTTGGTAACAGCAATCTTTTTTTCATTAGGTTGTTTTTGAGTCTGAATGGTAATCCTGTTTCCCTGGAAACAAATATAATAACAATACATTGTTGCTGTGCTTTGTGTGATGCTCAGAGGAGTATTTACTTTCAATAGTCATTCTAGTTTTATTGTTGTATGACTTCGGCCTAAGAGGTGGAGTCAGTAATTACTTGTTCATTCGGCAGTTTCATTTTTGCTGCTGCTAAAAAGTATTAACTTTGTTTTCCTTTTATTTAGGATCAGATGGTTGTCACTGACACAGGTTTAGGGTAGCTTATGTGTCCTTGAGTCAACTGATGCGGTCTACCCTACAGCTGATGACATAGTCCCAGCACTGTCTATTAGAATGGTGTTGTTTGTGTGATGGTGTATATTTATGGGAAGTATGGTGAACAGTGTAGGATCCAGGACTGATCCCAGAGGGACTCCAGTTTGAGTTCTGAAGTTGTTAGAGCACATTTTGCAAACTAACAGACTGTTTTTTACTACTGAGGTATAAGATGAACCTGAACAGTGCCGTGTCCTAATTTGTGTAGTCTTGTTGGTTTGCTTGTATTTGTTAACCAGAGTAGACAATAATCCATGTGGGGCTTTTTCAGGCTCACCCTGGGATCACAGTCTGGTTATATGACTCCAACAGAATCACACAGTCTTGAGTTATTTACTGCGTTGAAGGTACAGATCAGCTGCAGGTTTATTATCTCAGTTATTGACTATTTACTACAGACATTTTAGCAGTGCTGTTTGACTGATGTGACCAGTTCTGAATCCATGTTGCATTGTTTTACTTATGGTGTAACCTTTCATGTGATGAATGAGTAGACTCTGAATGATTCATTCAAGGATTTTGGATAAAGGGCTTAAAATGTTGTCACATCTGTAGCTTCTAATGTTGTGAGACTTGACACTTTACACATGAGTAATAGTTTTAAGTACTTTGACAGGGCGGGGAAGTGCCCCTCTTGTAAGCTCCTTTTTATGAATGTCAGTAATTGATAGACTATGAATATGGTCACTCTGTCTAATAACGTGGTGGTCATCCATCAGTATATGCTGAGCCATGGCTTCTGACTATCTTTAGTTTTCTGACAGTTTCTTTGTCAGCTGTTTTCAAGTTGAATACTGTATAGATACAAGGTTACAGGGTTTGTTTCTGACCTCTGGTTATTGGTTAGGTTTAAAAAGGCCATTCAGGGTAGTTAGCCTAATATTCATCTATGAACAAGAAATCATATACAGACACATTCAGAACTAATAAAAAAGGACACAACGTAGAGGAGAGCTAGTGGGGGGAGGATAAAGCATGTTGTTGTGAACCAGAAAGAAGAATTTACAGTGAGAAAACTGACAGGAAGTACCAGAGACTGCAGCAAGGTGCAACACTAAAATACACCTGTAAGGTAGATGTGAGGGGTAACAGGCATGCAATGAGTAGACAGAGAAATTCCAGTGATACGAAATGTGGCAGTAATGTAAAGATGGCCAAAGAAAGTATGGTAAAAGAGGGAAGGGGAGGGTCAGAAAGCAAAGATAAGAACAATACACTCAACTTCACACTTTGTTTGTCTGTTGTTTATTTTTGTTTACTGGGAAGGTCCAGTTGGGCACAAGGTCCCCCTTTTAGTGAAGGCCCGGAGAGAAAAATTCCATACACATAAAGTTAAAGAACAATACATTGTACTATCACAGTTTTTAAATTTTATGCAAATACTAAGACATACATACATTATAGTAATATATAAGACACACACTTCTACATAACATTAAGAGATGGTAATATAAAATTATCCTGAATACACTTAATATGTATGAGGAATAGTACATTACAGGAGTGTTTAAACAATGCTACAGGTTCAGTACTGAGGTGGTTCAACAAAATTTGAACTATAGCACTTGTTATGGTGGCAGTGTTAGTTGGCAATCTTATCCTGGAATGTAACAGCAGCACAGACAAGTGTTAAGGATGAGATTTTAGTCTAGTTTTGAAGATGAGTGAGTTTTGAGTGAGCCTAATAGAGAGTGGGTTGGAGTTCCAAGCCTTGGAGATATGGCTGGAAAACAGAGCATCTCCACTTATGTTATTGGACTGCTAAACCAGGAAGACATGTTTATCTCTAGACTGGAGTTGCCAGATTGGAGTGTACTTTTATAGCAAAGTGCCAAGATTAGGACAGTTCTCAAGGTAATGTATTATGCTTTGTGGCAGTGCTCAGGGTGAGGCATTATGCTGTGTGGCAGCACTCACAGTGATGTATTACACTGTGTGGCAGTACGCAGGGTGATGCCTTATGCTGTGTGGCAGCACTCAGGGTGATGCCTTATGCTGTATAGCCACACAGGGTGATGAATTACATTGTGGCAGTGCTCAGGATGATGCATTATGTTGTATGGCAGCACTCAGGGTGATGTATTACACTGTGTAGCACTGCTCAAGGTGATGTATTACACTGTGTGGCAGCACTAAGGGTGATGTATTACACTGTGTAGTAGTGCTCAGGGTGATGTATTACACTGTGTGGCAGTACTCAGGGTGATGTCTTATGCTGTGTAGCAGTGCTCAGGGTGATGTATTGCACAGTGTGGCAGTACTTAGGATGATGCCTTATGCTGTGTGGCAGCACTCAGGGTGATGTATTACACTGTGTAGCAGTGCTCAGGGTGATGTATTACACTGTGTGGCAATAAGCATGATGCTTTATGCTGTGTGGCAGCACTTAGGGTGATGTATTACACTGTGTGGCAGTACTCAGGGTGATGTATTGCACTGTGTAGCAGTACTCAGGGTGATGTCTTATGCTGTGTAGCAGTGCTCAGGGTGATGTATTACACTGTGTAGCAGTGCTCAAGGTGATGCCTTATACTGTGTGGCAACACTTGGGCTGATGCATTACACTGTGTGGCAGCACTTTGGGTGATGCATTACACTGTGTGGCAGCACTTAGGGTGATGCATTACATTGTGTGGCAGTACTCAGGGCGATTCATTACACTGTGTGACAGCACTCAGGGGTGACTCATTACACTGTCTAGCAATGCTCAGGGTGATGCAATACACTGTGTGGAAATGCTCAGAGTGATGCATTATGTTGTGTGGTAGTGCTCAGGGTGATGCATTACACTATGTGCTACCTGTAGTTGAGATGACCAATATAGTAGGGTAGATCTAGCCAGTCAAGATGCTTAAGGACAGTGCAGTGATGAGTAGAGCAACCTTTACTATATGACATCTTGGCTGTTTCATTGTAGGACTGTTCAGATTTGCTGCCATGTGTGGCCTGGAGGTTGCTGAAAATTGGGGAGGTTTATAGGAGTGTGGGAAGAAAATAGAGGGACGTGTGCTGCTACTTTCACTGAAATTTAAAATGTTGTTGTTGCTGTTGTGTCTTTTGGCTTTTCCCAGTTAGGGGTCGCCACAGCGGAACTCTGGTCTGCTAATGATTGGCAGTAGATTTTTACATACCGGGTTGCCGGCCCTAACGCACAACCTTCAACGAAGGTACTGAAATTTAAAATGTACATATTAAAATTAATCAAAGAACAGCAGGGGATATGCATTACCTACAAATAAACTGTTGCAGACTGTGTGAAATGAAGCTCCTGTAGGGTTGAATAGCAAACGGGAAACTTTTGGCTAGCTGCCATAAAAGCTGTCTTTGTGGAATTCTCTGCTTATAGCTATTCTTTTTTTTTTGCTATCAGAGATATTATTTTAGAAACTTCAATATGTGAAAATCTAGTAATGGTTTATTAGTACTAGTCTTTGGTCATGATGCTGGCATTCTTTAATTATCATCGCATCACTGATTATATAACTAACAAAATATAAAATTCAGTTTTCCTTGTTATTATCAGTAAATATTTTTTTGTGCCCACTGTGTTTAATTGAAAGCAAGGTCCAGTAGGTACCCTGTCCACCCCTGCTGACAGCTGGTTCTATAAACCCTTGAAAGCATTGCGTGAGTATCGTCTAATTATGCTATCCTTTGTCTTGCACTGCACATCATATGTGGGTTTTAGTATTTAAATGATTTGTTGGAGGACTTGTAAGCCGTGCATCTGTAGTCTTTAAAGTTATACCACTGCAGGCCAAACAATGTACTGCTTTGGCTACTTTTAAGGCTAGTCTTGATAATTTGATGGGTTGAAGCACTTTTCTACCATGATTATCACATACTGCTTTGCCTGATTTGGGAGTTGAGCTCTATTATCTGCCAGTTGGCACAGAGGTTAAGGTCCCAAGCTATAGGTTTCTATAGTACAGGGTTTGATTCCCCAGCCTTCATTTGCCTCCTGTGTGATCTTGAATAAGTCACTTAAGCAGACATTGCTTCTGGGTCACAACTGAAATGAGATCATGTGTGCAGTTTGCTTACCTGGTTAACAAATAGGTTTATTATTATTATTACTTGATTGAAGAGGGTGGCAGAATGTTTAAGCATATTTACATAAAGGCATATGTGTCTTTACAGTTTATGCTTCCTCTGATCGCTTGCCTGGTATTGGTCCTAAGTTCCTACGCTCCTAACAACTCATTCATCTTATATTGAGGTTTTGTTTTTTTCTGCTGTTTTTATAAACATTTCCATCATAAAAATAACACTTATTATGTTGTAAACAAAAAATTAAAAAAATGCCTATTATACTGTATGTAACTCCTCTGAGCTCCCGTACTGACTGAATCACACAACTGTTTTCATACCAGGGTCTGCACAACTAAAAGTTGCTTCTTTTTTTGAAAACACTATTTTTTTTTCAGTAAATAAAAACTGAAGACATTTTGTATGCCTAGGCACTAGAAGTAACTTCTTATTATGTGGTATGAAAAACATTTCATAAATGCCTTTGTTGTTTATTTATTAAATAAAAAATGCTGTTGCCAGATGGCACTTCTCCCTTTTTGAGTTGTGAGTGTGTGTTTATAGAGTTCAGGTCTACATTCTTTCAGAATGCTGAATGTTGTGTAAGGACTTCTACGTCAGAGGTTGCCTTGATGGCCTCTAGCAGATGGTCTGACTTCATGTTTTTGAGTATGCTATAAGTATGCTGCACATGTTCACTTAACCGTGTGATATCTTGACAACAAGTGATCATAATATTAGCAAGACCTCACAAAACATGTACAACAAAAATACAAGTAGATAGGATTTTCGAAAGAGATGTGGGTAGACCAGCCTAGACATCATCCTGACTGACTAAGTCTTTGTTCATTCTGTCTCTGTACCACACACACACACACACATATATATATATATATATATATATATATATATATATATATATATATATATATAAAATACACACACACACACACACACACACACAAAACTAATTTATTTCAATGAGTGCATCTTTGTCAAGTATATTACGAAGCAATATGGGACAGTTCAGGTACAACTGGTCTGTTCACACCAGGAGGTTTGGCTCATATTTTGGTGTAGAAATGCTACCTACTGCTAAATAAATGTGCTGTGTGCTCCAAACATCACAGGTATCAGATTTACTGGGGTGTAAATTTTGCAGCAAAGAACAAACTATTTTATACTGTTGTGTACTTCTACTGTAATTCAGTGAATCAATCTACTCAGCCATTTATATTATTAAATTTTATTACTGTTCAGTCTACTGAAATGAATTACCCCCCCCCCAAAAAAAAAAATTGGATCACTTTTTTATCACAATTACTTTTGTTTATAAAGTATAACTACCTCAATATATGAATAAATTCAGTTTTAAGTTTATTTCTTTCGATGTTATCTTTTAACCTGGATATTTTCACATATGTTCATTCCACATTTATCTGCCATATCCTACAACCTATTTGCCATAGCACATATAACACAAATATCAGACATCTACATCTCATTACAATAAAATAAAATTTCTTTCCATTTCTCCTTATTCTGACTTCATGCGTAACCATGACACACCCCTCAAAGTTTGAGCTGCATCATTTTCTCTCCAAATATTCACCCTTACATATTTTGTGCTATATTAAGAACCATATGAAGAATTTGGGGGTTGTTCACTTCCCCACCTCTCAACTATTCAGATAGTTACCTCTGTTTGGGCACAGTGCATGTCTTTCGGCTTTTCCCGGTTAGTGGGTCACCACAGTGGAACTCCCGTCTGCTAATCAAAGGATTTTCAACTGGAAACAGACTGCCTGCCTTGCTTGGATTACTTTCAAATACTTAGTAATGCTGTACAATTATATATTTTCTATTATTACTTTTTGTTTTGTTTTGTTTTGACTTAAGACGAGTTTATGTTCGCTACTTCTACTACTATTGTCTGATCTGATTAATATACAGTGATTAACTAGAAATATATGGACTGAAAATCTTCCACACAGAGAAGCTTCTTACACTGTTTTGTTTTTGGACACACTACACTTTAGTGGGTTGTTTTGAGACTTTGGGGATACCATGGAGATTACTTGTTTTTTTTTTTTTTTAATCTCTGGTAATCCCAGCATCTGCACTTGCTACTTATATTCGTAATCGAATCCAGCAACAATCCCACCTGTCTCCTCACTCACTCTTACCTCTTTGCTTGAGCTGTCTGCCCAACACTGAACACCTCCCCTTACACTGTATGTGCCCCCTGTTTCTGTTTTGAGTAATTTCCTTGATTAGTTAATAATGGTTTGCTGAGAGTTATTAAGACGGATATATGTTTAGGAAGAGGCGGTCATGTATTATAGCAAAAAGTTATTTAGTGTTGCTCAGGACAGCTGGCAGGTATTTAACCTTCAGTGGAATAATGCAGTGACGCTCTCTAGGTCGTGAGAGGTTGAAAGAATAACAGATTTGCATTTTATTGGCTTGCAGTTGATTGACTGTGTTAGATACTGGACAGCAGGCAGTGGTGTGCATTTGGAAGGCAGTGTGCTGTTTGTGCAATAAAAAGCAGTAAACAGTGATAATGGAATTAGTAACCTAGTGAGTCAGTAATATGTTACAGTTTATCATATGCTTTAGCTAATGCAGCTTTAAACAGTCACACAGATAAACAGCTACCTAACTAGACAAATAGATAACTAAATAGATAAATGGATAGATGATAAACAGGCACTGATAATATTTATACTGTCTGTGGTCTTGTAAATATGTAATAGCACTTTAAAAGCTGGGAATTACTGTCAATACTAGGCTACAAATAGGCATTTTTAAGCCTCAAAGCCATAGGCAGAGGGCCTTACTGCATGCAAAGGCTCTTACTATCCACCCTGGAAGATATTATTGCATGAAGACAATATACACTAGATTGTTATTATTTTGATTGTATAAGTCCATATGAATTTACTAAGCTAAAGAACACTGGGACAGTTTTAAGCGTAGCCATGCATCCCAAATCTCTGACAAGTTCTGCTACCCTTGATAAGTATAAGCAGGGGCTTGAGAGTTGAAACTTTTACAAGCAGAGACCTTGGAGATGAACTATTTACAGGTTACCTGTGTCCATTAGAGACATAGGTGCTAAACCAGGGATGAATTTTCTGTTCCCCATTTAATTGCCCAAGTTGAACATGAATTGGGTTAGGGAGGAAGTCTGCTTCACATGGATGGGAAGTCTGTTCCAGAGAATGGGTAGTCTTTGGGATACATACCTGTCTCCCCAGCAGGCCCTATTTATATCAGTTCCAAGGTTTAAGTCTGCAGAACAGGTGATTCTGGTGTTTGTTTGTGGATACGCAGAAGGTCCAAAAGGGTAGGGTCTGACAATGCCCTGTATGCCAGGTATAGGTCTCCTGTCATATTTTATTGAATTTTTTGTGTAAAACACTTCCTGAACTGCATGTTTTGGAAAGCTGTAGCACAGCTCAGTGAATCAGTAGTTAAACACACGTAGTTTGTAAAGTACAAATAGCAATTACTTTTCCCTTTCCAAAAATAGATTTAGGATATTAATTTATCGATTATTTATAGATCTGCTTTCATGCTCCTTTTTAAAAGTATCAGCCTATTTACTCCTCAATAAAAAAATTCCTGTTGTATGTAATATTCCAAAGAAAAATAAATAGCATTTTTGATCTTTGAGCAAGATTCAACCAGAATTTGTCAGGTATATAATGGATAACTTAAAAGTTTAACTGCACACGCCAAGTCTTATTAAGAAGAGAACAATTGTCATGAGCTGAGCAGACTCATATGTCACTTTTTCATGGCAGGCGCTAGTTCTGAAAGCAGGGTGACCCCTACTTAAAACACTGGGCTTAGGAGTGGCTACTCATCCTGTTGGGTATAGGTCAAGGTCACAGAGGGTCTTCTGTTGTTGTTGATGCTTTTAGATGAAGTTACAAAATTATTCTGTCAAGTTGAACTTTGTGCGATTGCTGGCAGTATTCACTTATTTAATCATACTAGGGGGTTAGTAAACTTGTGTCCTTTCAGCCACCACCTAGTGAAACTTAATGGAAACAGCAAAAGGGTTGATATGAGTTATAAGCATTCAGCATTTAGTAAGGAATACATTGTCCATGGGGGCAAAATAAGTGTCCAATATCACATGACTGTACTAATGCTTTGAGCAACAAAACCTTAAACTGTACTTGTGGAGAGGAATGTAGCAGGAGACAGGCAATCTCACCATAAGTAAAGCAACACGTAAGGGGTAATAGTGATATCAAGGAAAGAGGATGAATTTAGGGTAAGAGAACAAGCACTGGGGTAATTACATGTAAGAAGGGGAAAAAATAGGAGCATAAACAGAAAAAATGCAACATGGAAAAGGCAATAGGGGACAGTGTTAAGGAATACATAAGGAAGTGAATGTAGCAAAAAGAGAGAAGAACGTTATGGCAACAGAAAGGGATGCTTGCAATCAATAGAGCAGACTGCTGATGTTAGGGTATACTCAAGGGAGAGAGCTACTCATGAAAACAAGAGCCAGAAACTAATGTCATCATACAATGTTACAGGGAGCATACCTCTCAACTTCTTAGAGCAAGAAGTCTGGACAAAGCCAAAAATAATGGGGGGACAAAGGCCCAAAAATACAAACACTTTTAAGTACTGATCTTACAAATTTAAAAAGTAGATAGAAATACAGGTTTTGAATTAGCATGTATTTTCTGAAGGGTATGAAGTTCGAAACTCAGCTGTCTGTCATTATTTTCTGACTTCAAACCTCAGTGATCTGCCAGTGATTTGCCAGAAAACAACAATTGTATGAGAAACAGACAAAAAATATGAGGCAAAAATCTGGACGTTCTGCGAAAATCTGTACAGTTGAGAGGTATGAAAGGGAGAAATAACCACACAGGGATGCCATTCAACAACAGAAAGGAGGCTCATTCTGAGGCAGTGAAAAGTACCAGAAGGATCAGTCAGGAAGGACCAGAACAACACAACTAGACAAGCCAGGATGTCTTCTTGTGTCAGTGTGCTGAAGCAGTGGGAGGACTTCATGGGCAGCAGAAGAGACTGAGAGACAAAGAAATGGTCACTGGGATTACATTAGCCAGTGCCAATGAAGTACTCATAAGTTTTGTTACAAACTGCAATGTGATTGTGAACTTAGTTATTCTTGTTAGCACCAACAATTTATACAGAAGGACCATCTTGTAAGAGTCAAGGACCTCAGGTGTTCAGGAAGAAAGCAAGACAGGAAAGTATTACTTAGAAATGCTGCAGATTAAGGAACTGTGAATGGAAACTATGAAACAGGTCAGTGAATGACTTACTGCCAGCAGAGGAGAGTTTATGAGACATTCTTCACCTAAACTTCTTGATGACAGTGACACAACACTGCTCCCACAGTCAGCTCTGTGGCACGGATGGGGAACACCCAGACTGTGACACAGATGACAGGGGACTGAGTAGCAATCTGAGTACTAGAGAAGCTGACCAGGAAGGATTGGAGTGAGTGGTCAACATGAACTTAACCATTCTGAAGAAGGGAAGATGGTCTGACCCACTGCAATGCTGAGACATATTGAAGACAAATAGAGACAGACAGACACAGAGAAAGATGAAGGATAGTCAGATTATGGGCTGAGGATGTGTGCTTTGCAGCATTCATGGAGTGTGTGTGTGTGTGTGTGTGTGTGTGTGTGTGTGTGTGTGTGTGTGTGTGTGTGTGTGTGTGTGTGTGTGTGTGTGTGTGTGTGTGTGTGTGTGTGTGTGTATGTCTCTGTATACATATGTGTGTGTGTGTATGGGGGGGGGGGATAAGCACATCGATTGCAGAAGCCATGGGAAGCCTGCACTTACATTAGCATGCTCATCGGGTAGAAGGGGACTAAGGGCCAGAAACACAGAACTCAGCCACGGATGCCTGGATAATAGCCATTCTGCTACTTTTATTGTTATGGTAATGACTAGGAACAGATATGGTCACTATGAAAACCTGATGGTCAGCAGGCAATGTCTAGAAAAAAGATCATAAAAAATAATATTTCTACTCTGGTGTGTCATCCCACATCTTTTCTAAAAAACTAATAATACCTGATCTGTCATTGCCCATTGTTATGTGTCAGATAACACAAAGCACATTAATTATTCCTGATTTCCATCTAACTCCTGCTGTCACGTTCCCTACTGTGCTCACATAAAAACTTCCCCCATTCTATTAACACTAATCAGCACAGGCTAGTAATAGCTCTTTCTAGGACTCCCTATTATGTCCCCAGTAATTCAAAAATTAAAAATCAGTGCAAATCTCCCCTGCCTCATTTCCATCTCCCTTACTGCGCATGTTACAGTCACCTTCCCATGGTACCCTGTTACCGCCGAGTCTCCACCAGTAAATTAGTGAGACTCTCCAGTGTTACAAATTGTTCTAGTTCTACGACATATGGCCTTAGACAAAGGAGCAGTTAAGTACACGCATGTAGGTTGCATCAGCTTTACATATTGCTGAAGTAGCGGGCTTATAACATGCTGTAAAAAAAAAAAGCATATGGGATTACCTTTCTGTCGATATGATGACGTTTGCTTATAAGACTCAATAAAATTATGTTTGAGAGCAGTCATGCCTCACCCTCTGTTGTGAAACAGTCTCTGCTGCCCATTTATGTGTAAGTAGCTGTCAGCTGCTAGGCTGCAAATGATTAAACACACCTTGTACATGCAATGGTACATTCTGTGCATCTAGATCCTGCTCTATGTAATCTGACTGCTGAAGAATCATAAAAAACATTATTAACAGACATGGAATTCACATGCCTATCTGCTAACAAGCTTTCACTGTGGCCAGGCGACCAATGGGAGGATGATTGTAGCAGTGCACTTCTTGGTATTATACTAATGTACCTCATTCAGCCATTTAAAATGTTACTCGGTGATCAAACCCCTTGTTTACTGAGTAACAAATCCTTCAATTCATCCTGTATGTTTTCATTTTAAGCTACATGTTATAAGGACATAGTGTTTGAGTCTGTTTTCAGTCTGAGTGAAATTAAACAACTCAGTATATCAGACATTGTGCTGCAGTCTCTTCTGTGTGCCCTAATATACTAAAACTGAGCTCCCTGTTCACAGCAACCCCATGTGCTGTCTGGAATACATATTGTTAATGGTGTTGTGTTCTGTGCAAGGCAAAGATTTTTGTGTATTAAGTACAGATGAATCGTAACCATTCCAAATCACAAGAAAGTCAGGTACGGCTTTTTATAATACCAACAATGGGAGAAAGTGCAAATCTATAAGTCAATAGGCATTTTATGTCCATCCTTCTAGTCTAACCCATTGAAACAAACAGAAGCATTGCACATTTTATGTTAAAACTGTTCTTCAAGACCTCATTTGTTGCACTTACTGGGTTTTTAATGCATTTGTAGTTGAAACCACCAATGATGATGCAGCTATGTTCCTTAACAGCAGCTAAGCAACCCTTCAGACCATACTCTGCTTGTTCCCTGGACAACTCTTTTGAGTGTGTACCTTTAACCCCCAGTGGGTGTGGTTTAAGCCTTTGAAAAATGAAGTTATCACCTTACAGTTCAAACAAATATCCCTATCTCTGGAACCATGAGTGTTACTAGAAAACTGTAAATGCAAACTATTCAGGATAAATTAATTGTTAAATTGCTGGCATTCATTCAATGCTTAAAACTGGATTCCATAAATCAAAATAAAGTCAGTGAATATTAATGTTGTAATGTTGTATAAACAGCTTATGATATCTTGGTAGCCATTCAAGCAAGACACATCCTGTCAGCGGGATTTTCTTTATACAACTGTGAGCTGTCATATTTGGCTATGCAGTTCTGCCTGTGTTACCTGAATGTTGAGATATTTAGAGAAATATGAAAATTATTACAATACAAATAAACAGTATACAAATAATATTTAATATATCTTTAGCTGCATTAGACAGAGGTCAAAAATCAGTACAATTGTGTTTCCCATCATGTAAGCTTTAAGATAAAACTCTTCTGATACCTTGTATGTACCATGGTTTTGGAATTATTAAAGTGAATATGAACAAGCAATATTTGATGCCTAGAGGCATCAATAGGAGGTAACTACAGAAACGCCTGGAGGCGCACTCGGCTGTGGTGAGTTAAATTGTTTCAGTACCAGTATTTTTACTTATTTTTATGTTGTTATTATGCCATATATTTTATACCACTTCCTACAGGAATGTTTGCAAGCTTTTAGTGAGAAAACAATTAGAGAAAGAATGAAAAGATCAGCATGTAATAAATTACAGCACCTAAGTATGAAGAAACGAGAAACATGTCTAGTTAATCAATAACACACCATGCAGCCTTCTATGACAAACAAAGGATGTCTTAAAATTATCTACTAAAACAGATTGTACCACATTAGAAGTTCCAAAAAATACAGAAAACAGCATACAGAGTGAAAAGTATAATCGTATGCATATGGCCAAGGCACTGCTGATAGAAGACCTCAAAGGATGATGTCACTTAATGCAGCAAGAGATACATTTAATAAAAAATAAAGCATAAAAAAAAAACATAAATTGGAAATGGCACTATGTATTGGACTGAAAATTATATATACAGTATCCATAGGATGGCAAAGAATACAAGTTAGCTGGAGGACTTTAATGCTGTGACTACAGCCATGTCCAAAATGCAAGGTTATTGTTGATGTCCCACAAGATGTAAGACTCAGTCACAATGATACTAAAGAGCAGTCATGAACTTAAACCTTGTACTCTCAAACAGTAATGATGGGAAAGGACCTGAGCCACAAAAGTAACCAATTGCCCATGAAGAGATAATCCGTCAGACAGTATGATTCACCATCAAATTATCTGTAACGCCGCGACATTTAAAATCATGAGCTTAAAGAAGTGCAACAGCAACTATGAAACAAAATGGTATAAAAGTGTACAAGAAAAAATGGTGTTCTTCTACAAGAACTTGAGTCCCAAGTGGTCAAACACCAGTGACCCAAAACCAGGGACTAGAGCATCTTGTAGGCTGTACAGGATGGCACTCACACTCAGACTTGAATATGAATTCGGGAAAGTAGCTGTTGCACCTCACCCCTTAACCTCACCTCCTTACCCAACTTATATTATATGAGTTTGAGCAGCAGCCATAGGGAGCAAGTGGAAGTGGTGCAAGATTGGATGAGGACAGCAATTAGGAAGGGGATTTAGGGTTCAGGGGAGGATTTAGGGTTAGGGAGAGGAAAGGACAGTTTAGCATTACACAGCATGGCAAGGGAGTTTTAGGTTTAGGGTTAAGGAAGGAAGTTTAGGGCTATGTAGTGATTAGAGAAATCAGATTTGGGAGATTGCAGTTTTTATAGGTTCATAGGTAAGTACTATGCTAGCTGTCCTAGTGAGCCATTTTACTCCTTGCCAGTTTCCCTTTTGTGCTTAGAATTAACTTATCCCATTTATATACTGGCTATACCCATCACATGGTCGATAATTATATATTATTGGTAGTAAGAATAACTGGAATCATATGATAGATAATTTGGGGAACCCATGCATGGGATAAAACATTTAGAAGCTGCATCTCTCCATTAGTAATACAGGGGGCAGTCCTGGGGTACATTTTCTGTTTCCCATTCATAGATCTATGTTGTGCTTGAAAATGGACAGGGATTAACTCTATTTTATGTGATAGGCAAATTGTTCCAGAGCAGCAGTATCCTCCGCAAAACATACCTGTCCCTCCAAACTATTCTATTGATAATGCAGAAAAAGTTTATATCCCTAGACTGAGTATTTCTGATGCCATTTGACTTGCTGATGTGCACTAAATCCATCAGTACTGCTGTGACATACCTCCTCTGAGCCAGTAATCAAGCGGCCTTACTCCTCACCATGGACACTGGTGAGGGATGTTCACTTGGAACAAAAATAGATAGACACAGTATTTCCAGATGCAGCTCTCTGCATCAAGAACAATTTCCCTTAAGAGCACACAGGGAGTACACTCATTTCTAGGACTGAATTTCCCTGTCTCTCCCTAGGCACCCAAATAAGAGTCCCCACTGACACAGCTGTAGAGTTGAGTCCTCAGCCAAGTCCTCCACCAGCATCTCTGTGAAACCAGTGATCTGTTTCCCTGCTTCAGTTAGCTGACACACATACTCTTTGAGATTTAATTTTCACACACACACACACACACACACACACACACACACACACACACACACACACACACACACACACACACACACACAGACACACACACCTGGGAAAGGCTGGTAAAGATTTAACAGCTATGCCCCCTCTGCCAAGACTATAAAGTAGATACTGCCACTAGAACACTCCAAAGCCAGCTACTCTAAGGCTCTTACAAGGACACCCAATTATACTGAGTAAAATTAACACTAATACAAATGGTAGCATTTAGCCAATGCTGCAAGGCTTTCAGGAGTGGCCACAGTTTCACCAAATAAATATAAGCACTCTCAAAGTTTAAAATATTCTCTAAAAGACCAGCCACAATGAAAAGTTTAAATATATTTAATAATAAAATAATCATGAAAATGCTAAATATCTACTGACAATAAACACCAGAGTTTCATCTCAGGAAATATTAAAAATAGCAGATGGAAAGATTCACACAGATACAGAAAAGTAATGGTTAACTAATGTCACTATATTTCCCTGACTGATCTAAAGACATACTACTCCTGGTTACTTGATAAAGCAAAGCAAGATGAAGTGGGTGAGTGATCCTTCTTTGTCAGGTTTCAAAACAGACCCCCTGAGATGTTTGCCTCATCTAGTATTAAAACATAATTTCAGTGCTGGATTACAGAAAAAACATCACATACATCTGGTCATCTGACTTTGGTTCCCACACTGCCCCCTTTATTAGAAACTGAATCAGAATCTAACACATATGTGTCATCATATACACACACACATAGAGCTTTGCTAAGATGTGTTATAGAATCTGGAATCTATAAAACCATTTCAAAAACTTCCACCATTCCAGGGTAGCAATTAGTTCACCCATAAGGACAATACAGTAGGATTCCTAGTCCTGGTTTTCACATATATTTTGTCTGTCACTGCAATCAGAACTGTAAGATACAATCTTTATGGCCTAAACCAGGTAATTTAATTTCAGACTATTTTTAAAAGTTAAAAACCACAAAAAATACAATAAAACAAAATAAACAACAAGCCGCTGATCCAAAAAGTTTTATTGTACAAGCCTTTAGTGCCTCGGCCAAGCATCCTTCAAGAAGCAACAAACAATACAAAATATCACCATATGTAGCCAACAGACACCAATTACCCAATCAAACAATAAAACAATTAAATCAAGTATTTCCAATTAATCTCACAATTTAAACCATATGGTACCAAAGTATTATATTTCAATACAAAAATAGATTCTTTAAAAAGTTTATTTTTCAACATATAATTGTCTTCTAATCTAGCTAACACTTTTTCACGACTTGTCCCTTGTAACAATGTAAAATCCCTTTTATGTTGTTGTTGTTGTTGTGTCTTTCAGTTTTTCCCAGTTGGTAGTTGATTTTTACGTGCCGTGTTACCAGCCCTCAGACACAACCTTCAACGAAGGTACACCCATTCATGCATATCTCCACGCAGAAGACACTCTAGCTGAGAATCGAACCGGACAGCGTCTTACTGTGAGGTGGCAACGCTACCGCAGCACCACCACCGCGGGTTCGTAAAATCACTTTTATGATGTTCTTTAAAATGAATAGCAATAGAACTTTCTATTTTCTGTTTCTTGATGTCCCTAATATGCTCCTGCAACCTACCCTAAACATTATTTTACTTTCTCCAATACAGAACAGGTTGCAGGGGGCATCTAAGGGTATAAACAAGGCCCTTAGTCATACAAGAAAATGTAGCAGAAAAATCAAACCTCACATTGTTTATAATTTAAAACCAGGTACAATAAATTTACAAATATTACAATTACTACAAGGAAAATAACTCAATAATGTGGGAGAAACAACAATATTTTCATTAGGAGACACAAAATATGCATGAACAAGCATGTCCTTCATGTTTTGCCCTCGCTTATAAGAAATAAAAGGCAGATTAAAGAATATTTTAGATAATTCACCATCATTAACCAGAAATTTCCAATAATATTTCAATATTTTCCCTACCTTTTCACTTAAGATATAAGTCATGACAAAGTAAACTTTCTCTTGTCCTTGTACGTTCCTTTTAACTACGCCATCATTCTTATTTTTCCATCACAAACTGTCTAAACTCACAATTTTATATACAGTATTCTTAATAGAATCAAAATCATACCCCCTGTTCAAAAACATTACTGACATTCATAAAATTTCTTCATAAAGATCTGTATAATTATTGCAAATCCTATGCAGTCATAATAATTCTCCATATGGTAAAGATGTTATTAAATGGGGGTATGACAACTTTCCCCATGTAAATACCAGTAATGAATTTCCTATAAATAGATGTACAAATAGTTCCCTTTTCAAGGCCCTTCAAACATAGATCCAAAAATGTAACCTTAGTACCATACTGTAACCCATCAAAAGATAAATTGTACGTAGGCCCTTGGACCGATAGCCTAGTACCTACCTATGAACCTATTATTCTGTAAATCCTTTACAAAATCTTGAACTTCACTTAAACCATCCTGACAAAAATTAAATAATCTATGTATCTGTAATAATATAAAACATAATTTTTCACAAAATTATGTGAATATATATATAATCCATCTCAAACATGGACATTAATAAATTTGCATGCATGGGGGCAAAAGGTGCAGTGTCCAGTAACTGATGATAAATCACATTATTAAAACTAAAATAATTATTCAAAAAACAAAATTGTAACAATTCAATAATATAATTGGAGACAGGATTGTCTCCCAAGAAACAATATAATGCTTTAATACCATCTGTATATCTAATGTTTGTATATAAATGTCTAACATCCAAAGTAACCTAATACATTCTAGCATATTCCATTTAATTTTGAAAGATGGGTCACTGTCCACATAGGTACCCAAATCCTGAACAACTTGGTCATCTCTTAAGGAGTATTGTCATGTAGAAGTTTGGTTTACAAGGAGGAGTGGAGTTTTAGGGTTACGATGTGAGTACATGGGTTAGGAACTGGGTGAGAGTTTTAGGGTAGAGTAATGGCTCTGCTAGGGCTATGCAGTTTAAAAGTGTTGGGTTTGGGGGAGGCTAAGTACTTAAATAAGATGAGGATAGAGGGAGTTAGAACACCTGCCTTTTCAAGCAAGTGGACATGGACAAGTGGGTCCTACGCTACTAGCATGTGAGAACTTGTAGTAGCCCCAAAAAAAGGTTTGACACATCAGAACTGTGATCATAGAAGAAATCTTTGTTTGCAGGGCCTTGAAAAGGGAACTATTTGTACATCTATTTATAGGAAATTCATTACGGGTATTTACATGGGGAAAGTTGTCATACCCCCATTTAATAACATCTTTACCATATAGAGATGAATCTATGGCAAATAAAAATGAAAAAAAAAATAAGCAGGAAAAACATTGTGATTATTAAACACAGCATCATGAACTCTTGAAGTAAAATGTGTTTTTAAGAAAAAGTATTTACGGAAATATAAAAGAGGGCAGAAGGAGGAAAGGTGTGAAGAATACCATTTAGAGCAAAAAGCAGAAAGAAGCAGAACACAGAGTCAGAAAAGCAAAGGGTGATATGAGACACAGCTTGCAAATTCAATCAAAAGAAAAAAGAGTGGGTGCATTTGGGAGCAAAGAAGTAAAAAGGAATGGAAAATAAAGCCAAATGAAATGGAAAGTGGTTAGAAAATCACAGTGAAATATTAGGGCTGTTAATAAATACATAAGCAAAGCATTTACTTTTGGATAACTTACTAAAGCACAGCTTGTAAAGGAAGAAAAAGAGTCTCTTAAAGTAAGAGCTACAGCATGTAAGGTGGTGTATATTGCAAAAGACAGATCTTTTTTCTGTCATGTTTCTATTCACTATGATTGTTAATAAGGGAAGGGGGGGCAGGGAAATTTGGGGAGATATTATGCTGCTATGCAGCACAGTTGGTGCCGACCGCTGACTGATTTACAATACAGAATGTTTCCAAAAATGAAACCACATACATCCCTGCAGATGACATGCAGATAGGCTAATCAGGCATGCACTGTGCATCCCACACTTGCCATACTTTTTTTAATAACCCATCCTCATGGGTTTCATTGGAAGAACTAACTGCCACAATAGGGTCTCTTTCAGTCTTGTCATCTATGAAAGTAAGGATTGCCGATCTAGCTACTCCACCCACCCCAGCCTTCTAAAATCCTAATGGTGATATAAACCCCCTGCTAGATCACCCCAGGTACATGCACTGTCACCTGAGCCAGGATATTCCCCCATCACCATTAATATGGGAGTAAAGGAATGGTGATAGTGACTGACACAGTTTGCACCCCTCCAAACTATCCTTCAGGTACAACTTTTATAACCTCATGTTTACTATGGCAGCCTGCATCTCTGCCAGGTTTGCCATTCTTTCTGCACGTTTCCTTGTCTGTAGCTGTGATTGCACACAGGGGGTAGGGGTGGAGCTGACGAACATGATCATGGTGCCTGAAGAGGTCATTGGTGTGACACGGAATAGCCCTACTGATTGGTGAAGATGATAATAAATAAGTCGTAGTCTACAGAAGTGGATTGTAATAGTACACCGTACCTGTTTCTCTAATTGAAATGCCCATTTATTCTTAATATTATTAAACTGCTGCATTTGTACGATTGGGAGAATTTTATTATAATAAAAGAACATTAAGAATAAATAAATTATACTAATTATATAAATAATTAAATAAATAATGGTGATTTCAGGTTTTCCACAACTACTGTGACGTAGTAAAAGTCAAAGCACTATACCATACGTGTAGTCTACTGTTTATTGCATTAGTGGACATATATATCATTATGTTGAATGACTCATACCTGCAGCCATATGAAAGCTCTTTTCTTTTTACACTACCAGAACACGGCTATGCATTCCTGTAGTATATGATACTGTCCTTAATAGAGCAGTAATTACTTTAGACACGGAAAAATGGCAGCTGCAAATAGCAAACTTGTAGTTTGAAGAGACCCAGTTCCCATACCTCTTAACCTCTGTAAAACATCTGTACAACCCTGACAGAGTGGGAGACAAAGGCCCAAAAATAGGGATAAATTTTAAGTTCATAGGTTCATAGGTAGGTACTACGCTATCAGCCCTAAAGCCTAGGTAAGCCCAGCTAACAAGGTTCCCTGGCTTATGTCACCCAAGAAAGTTAATTTCCTGTGCCCCTGTCGAGCAGAGCCACAGAAGTGATCCCCGGGGTGTATTTCCTTTTTCCCATCCACTCATCAAGATTTTTCTTGAAGAGTGTTAAGGAGGAACTTTGCTTGACATAAATGGGTAGCCTGTTCCAGAGTATGGGAAGTCTCTGGGACAGGAATCTATCCCTCCAGCATGTCCTGTTTATTGTGGTGACAAGGTTTAGGTCCTTAGAGCATGTAGCTTGGAGGGATTGGGATTTCTTTAGGTGTAGCATGTCCAACAGCTCTGGGTTTGACATAGCTTTATATGTTAGGCAGAGATCTCTTCGGAGTAGGCGATATGCTACAGAGTAAAGCTGGAGTTTTATGAGACGGTCAGTGTAGGGCATCTGTTTGAGGCCAGTAATCCTCTTTGTGAGGTACTTCTGTGTCCTTTCCAGCTGCTGCAGATGTCTTGTGAGGTACATTCCAAAAGAGGCATTGTACTCTATAATGGGTCTAATGAGTGTTAAGTAGAGGGGAACAATGACCTCTTTATTCCTAGATGAGAACCCTTTTGTGCTGAGGTGTGCCATGTAGAAGGATTTCCTGACTACTGTGGTGATGTGATTATCAAAGGAGAGACTACTGTCCACCTGGGTCCCCAGGTCTCATCACACATTTGGCATTAAGTAGTATGCTGCATATGTGGTAGTTCATGGGTACCAAAGGGGATGACAATGCACTTTTTGGCATTGAGCTTGAGGCCATGGCTCTGACACCAGGCATCTGTCTCAGTGAGGCCCTTCTGTAGGATTTCCACATCATTTGGGGACTCAACTGTGGCTCCTTGTTTGCAGTCATCTGCAAACTTCATTAGCCAAAGGCCTTATGTATTAGCCTGTACTTCAGAGAAGTAGATACCAAACAGGAGAAGTCCCAGGACTGAACCCTGTGGTACTCCACTTGTCACTGGTGTGAAGTCAGATTTGAAGTCTGCAACTTTTACTGTGTGGGTTCTGTCAGTGGGCCAATTGGCAACCCATCTTGTGACATAGGGATTTATACCTAGTTTAGTGAGTTTAGCTATAATTCCAGAATGGGGGATGGTGTTGAAAGCCTTGGCAAGGTCAAGATGGGCTGTGTGAACCACCTTACCCTCGTCTACAGCTTTGGTGACTGCCTCAAAGAAGTTGATCAGGTTCAGGAGGCATAATCGGCCTTTCACAAACCCAAACTGGGTAGGGTCCAGAGTTTGGAGGTTACCAATGTCTTTGTTTATGAGTTCCATGATGATACATTCCATGGCCTTACAGACCAGGCTTGTCAGGCTAATAGGGCGATAGTTCCCAGGATCAGTGGTGCCTCTCCCTTTGTGGAGTGGGATAACTGTTGCTGTGTGACATTCAGTGGGCACAAAGCCTGATGTGAGACTATGACTGAACAAGGTGCTTAGGTGTGGAGCCAGTTCATTCTGAAGTTCGTGTAAAACACAGCCTTGGATGTTGTCCGGTCCCATGCATGCTGTGTTTTTGGCTTTAGAGGGTACAGCTTTTACCTGCGTAGTTGTGAATACAGGGACTCTGCATTCTTCCTGTATAGATATGGACCCTTTAGGGGGTGAGAGGGGGGTAAAGTTAGCACTGAACCTATCTGCCAGGACGTTGGCAATATCAGTTGGTTCTGTAATTTTCATACCGTTGTGCTGTAACTCAGAGCAGACCTGGGTGTTGGCATTGAGATTCTTGACATAGCTATAGAATGCTTTGTGGTTGTCCCTGGAATCAGTGGTGATTTTGTTTTTGTAGCTAGCTTTGGAGGATCTTATAATGGATCTCAGCTTCCTACTGAGGCTGACCAGGGAACTCCTCCTCTCATTGGGATTTTACTCTCTTTTGCAACAGTTTCTTCCTTTTGTTGTAGAGTTTGTTTATGGCAAGGGACCACAAGATTGGCTTCCTTTTTTTGGAGGATAGCGTCTTGGTTCTGTTTGGGATAGCACGATCCATGCACTCATGTAAGTGCTTATAGAGCGCATTTGTGTAGGATTCAGCAGTTGTAACTGTGTTGTCCATCTGCATGGGTATCATGAAGTTCACTACTTCTGTCTTAAGAAGCCTGAAGTTGGCTTTGGAGAAATTTCTTACTGTGGTTTCCTTAATGGGGGGTGGGGGCGGGATGTGGATATCAAGGGTGATTAGCTTATGGTCGGATCGGACCAACGAGGAGTTGACTTCAGGTGTGGAACACTGGTCACTCATGTTGGTAATGACTAGGTCTAGGATATTGTTTCCCCTGGTAGGGGTGTGGATAAGTTGATCCAGGGTATTGGAATTTATGAATTCTAGAAAGCGTTTAGTGAAGGAGTTGGTGCATGTGTAGTTTTCCCAGTTAATGGTGGGGTAGTTGAAATCGCCCATTATTATGGTGTTTGGTTGAACTCTAATATTTTCCAGTATATCAAGAATAGAGGAGTGGGAATCCTGGGGCATGGTGGGGGATCTGTAGCAAGCTACAATTTGGATTGCAGTTTTGCCCAGAGTTAGTTGCACTTGGATAACCTCGGATGCATTATGCTGAGCAACTAGCCTGGAGGTGTGGATATCCTTAATGAATATGAACACACCACCACCTTTGGTGTTCCGGTCCAGGTTAGATGGCTGAAAAGTGTGGTATGAGTTATAGCCTGGTAATGCAGGGGAGCTCTCTGGAGTCTTGAAACAGGTCTCAGTCACTGTACAGTTATCGATGTTCTCCATTTTAAGGAGTGCCTCGAGGGAGTGCATTTTTGAAATTTAGACTTCTAGCATTGAATAGCATTACCCTCAGTTTTTGCTTGCCTGTTCCTGTTACGGTGGTGAATTTGTCATTTAAACCTTGCCTAAAAAAAGGCACTGTAGGGGCAGAACGAGCCTTAGCCATTATCCGGAATCCCAGGGGTGACAGGTGCAGGCCATCTCTGGCAAAGCATCATGGTCTGTCGACCATGTCATCCCGGCAGACAGATATTGGATCCCCTTAGAATGACACCAAAAGCTTAGCCAATTGTTGAAGTCAATCATTATGTCCTTGTACTGCAATATAATTCTGGGCGATGGCAGGATGCTACTCAGGGCTAGGGTCATACCTGCCCAGGCTACAAGATCAGAGAGCTCTTCCATGTCTCTTTTCATATATTGCTCTTATAAACTTAGAAAGATGCTAGAATAGCTGGATTTGTCTTAGCGTGCACTTTTCTGAAGGATATGAACTCTGAAACCCAAATGTATATCATTATTTAATGACTTCATTCCTGAAATCATACCTGTGATTTGCCAAAAAATAACACATTTTACGAGAAACACACCAAGAACATGAGGCAAAAATCTGGACATTCTCTGAAAATCTGGACAGTTTAGAGAGGTATACCAGTTCCCCAGCAAATCATTCCAAAATAAACTGTACAGCTAGCTTCCCTGTTCTCTTTCCATGTTTTTTTTTTCTGCATCATACCGCCCAGAAAAAATCCACGATATTTCACAATGTTTGCTGTTTCTACACAGGCGATTCTCTGCATGGTGATCCAGATCTACATCGCTTGGAATCAAGGCTTGCAAAACTACCACCGCTACAACCCGTGGAAAACGGTGAGGGTAATTAATTAATCGGCTGTAACGGGGCACGTACAATGAGGGCACAACAAAAATTGTGCGGTGTCTGAAGATACTGTTTTATATATACGTTTTATATATATATATATATGTATATGTATATATATATATATATATATATATATATATATAAAATTTTACACATTCATCAAAATTACTTGAGCTTATATTGTAGAAATAAACGCTGGAGACAGTGCAGTTTTTTTTTTTTGCTTGCCTGGACCTCTTACATGAATATTATAGTCACAAATTTTGGAAAAATTCTGAAAGAATGAAAAAAAAACATGAGCAAACATTTTGTTAGTATAGTGTGTCCTAGAGCACGGCGGTGCTCCTTGGACGGGAAGCTGAGTCCATGAGTTCTGACTGCCGGCCTTTCCTTATCAGCAGACAACGTCTGAACGGCTGCAAGAGGATACTGAGCTGCTGTGATAAGAAAAGCTGGCATTTTTATGGGGCTGTTAGCGTTATCCCCCTACAAGTGCTCTGAAATACAGAGTCTTCATCACGTTTGTGGTGCCGGAGATTTCAAAGTAGCTAAAAGCAAAGGGAGATGAACCGCATCACAGCTAAAGTGCCATTGCAGGGGATGCCGGAGGGGCCCCAATGGGGGGCTAAGGGGACTTGGCAGTTCACTAATTTGCCCTCCCCATATGCCCTCACAAGCGGAACAAGCTGATCATTCAGTGCCTGCAGAAACCGCAGGAGCTCGCGAGCCACAGAAATGGTTACTGTTGCAAGTTTACAATGTATCCTTTTCCAGCTTCCTGCAGCACGAGTTAGGATTATCTCAACTTCTGCAAATCTATGCCGTCTGATTTAGTATTCAGCATACAGTATAATAAAACCGCACTAGAAAAGCACTCATTGCACCTTGACGCTAACACTCAGATCTGTATAGACAGGCATACAGCAGGTTGTATTTTACATAGCACCTTAACATTTAAGCACCAGGACAGTGGACAGAGCCTTCTGTTTCACCCTGCCAAAGTGCTGCTGTCCTTTTCAGAACGTGTATGTCAGAATGATGCTTCTAAATTTAAAGCTATTTTAAGTAAATTTACATTTTACGCAGCTGTAATGTGACGTAAATTCCGGACTGGTTCATGTCGCCGGTGGTGTCCAGAATCCGCATTCATAAATTCCCTTTCGGGTTGTGAAAGGTTAATTCTTAATACCCCCCCCCCATTTTACCCCACCCCACATTAGACAGACGCTGCGTGCTGACGAAGGCAGGTGATACTTCAATGTTAGTGGAACAATCTCTGCTGTGAGGATGCTGCTGAAAGGGTGGGTCTCGTCCTGCAGTGGTATCCATCGTTTTACATCGATATGCTGTTAGCTTGACCAAATTCTGCTCAAAGGGAGCCACCTAGGCGACACGAAATACAGAGAAGATACCAATAAGGGAGAAAAAAAAGCTCTGCAATTGTTAAAGGTGTTCTGAAATGAAAAACACTTTTTGATATTAGACTTCCCGCAGAATCTGACTTGTGGATGCAGCTTGGCAGAAGAAGACACTAGCGGTTTCAAAGGATTTAAAGGCCCCCCGGTGTTATCCAAATACTGCATTTGGCAACATTGTTGCAACAACCTATAGATTTGGAGCCTGGGAAAGACGAATGCACATGTTTTTGGCATAAATCAGATTCACTTAATTTTTAAAATTGGATCCCTCCACCATGGCATGGCCCTGCATTACCAGGGCATGCTGTCTCGCCCGTTTTTGGAACCAGCTAGATAAGGCAGACATAGCAGTGCCTTTAGTCTTCACAAAATATTCTGAGGTCACAGAAGGGGTTCCCCAACATCTGCAGCACCAGCCACCTATACCCCAGACCCGTGGTGCCTCTGTTGCTATAGATACACAGCCTTCCCATGGTGACCATGATGTAGTTGCTAAGACGACAGGTGCCACAGCTGAAGATTCACATAGGGTGTTGAGAGAGGGCGATGTGCAGGGCTCTGTCATGCGGCAGGACTACAAGCACTGGAAAGTACGCCCAGAGCCCAGCTGTAAGCCCCGCAGTGAGTACCATCCATCACACTCGCCTTTCCCTAGAGAGACCCAGTACCAGCAGGATTTTAAACCCTGGCCCATCTCAAAAAGAGGGGACCACCCCTGGATACCCAAACCTTCAGCAGCCCCACCATCTGCAGCTGTAGAGAAGGGCACAGAGAAACGTGCAGTGGAAGAGAAGCCAGGAGCTGAAAAGGTTGTGCCAGCAGAAAAAAGCAAGAAGGCTTCCCGAAAGGAAAAGGCACCTGACATACCTGCAGGACAAGCAGCTGTGGGTGCCCACCCATCAAAGCCAGCAGCACCGTTAGGTACAGACCGTGAGACAAAAACAGCAAAAGTTGAACCCCAGCCAGGCCTCTCTGAGGCAAGAGGAAGAGCTGCAGCAGATGCTTTGAACCGTCAGATCAAGGAGGAAAGGTTGGATGGCACTTCCTACAGGTAATTAGTAGACAAAATAAGTCTTAGTGTTTGCATATGTTTGTTTACGCAGTATAATGCTCATTAGTAAGCTGCAAAGCAAGGCAAATAAAATAATATATGATAGTCATGCAGAGCATTTTTTAACATCTCTTTATTTTAGTTAATTTAAGTTTGTTAAATTAATGCATCATTCAGGGCAGCCATGTGGCACAGAAGGAGGCCTCCTGTTTCTAATGTTTGAGAACTGGGGAAGGGAATGATCCCATTGGGAGAGTCATCTCTCATTCTGTAAAGGACAGTGTGGGCTTTTGGTACTGAAGCAACTCTTGGAGGAGTGTATAAGCTAAACTGAAATAACAAGAAAAAAAGGATCTGGGAGACTGCACTGTCGAATGTGGGCTATTCACCATGTTGAAGCACATGCTGCATGTAACAGCCCACATTTAAATCACTTTAATCAGATGAATCTTGCCCAGACTGTTAGGTGTAGAGCATAAACAAAAACATTCTGTAACCTCCTGTAGCATAACTACCAGAGAAAACTATCTTCATCCAGGTAAATGTAATCGAGGGAGAGAGGGTGGGCAGAGTGACCTTAGAGTAGTGCAGGAATACAGTAATGAATCACTTTAGTTGGGTAAATACTTGTATTGTTAGTACATTTAGGATATATTATTGAAACCATTTCTTGTGCCGACTTTGTATTATGTGTTGTATGGATCAGTGATATAAAATGTCATAAGAAAACAGCACTGAGCTAAACTTACACTGTCATCACTACAGATCAGTGTAATGTCATCCAGAAAGGAAAGAAATTGCTGGACTAACAGTTGTAATTAAGTGTATTAGTTTTACACATTTCTTGTGGGTGAAAAGGAATTGGGGTGGGGCTGTCTTATCCATTATCTGTTTACCTTAGCAATCCATCCCTCAGTAGTCCTGTGTGACTGGAGTAGAACATGTGGCTGAAGCAAAATGAGCTGGAACTTTCATTGTCTTTTCATTAAACACATTGTTGCAACTTATCATTTGCAGGGAGTAAAGATAGTTGTGCAGTGATGTGAATCAAAGAACTTCTGTTATATCATGACCCAGCTTCACAAATTAAGCTTTACAGCACTGTTCTCCTGTCACATTATTGACTTTAGAGATAAAATGACACCCTATTGGGCGAGAAGTGGTTGACCTTATTATAAGTAATACATTTACCTGTCAAATACTGATCCTGGGATAAGGGTAACATATGTAAATACATTTTAGTATTTGTTGTAAATAACAATGGTCAGTGAGGAGATAGTTGGAGCTTTTCTCCTCGGGTCTCCACTGAAAATGCACTTCTAGCTCAGCTAGACTAACCCGGTTACCAAATTTCAAATAAATAGTTTAATGGATACTGATACAATGTGAAATACTGGTCCAAGAAAAGCTACTGTAGCAGTACATTGTGTGGCACAGATGCTCAGAATTTAACCTAACAAGTGAAGTCTGATGGCCTAAGTGAATGCCTGAGACAGAAGACATTTCAAACAGTTGTATTTTAAAAGTGTGCACATTTGTTTTATCTAAAGTCTGCATGATGCTTAGTGGGCTTACCTCATCAGCAACCTCAAACATCAGGGAAAAATCTGAGCTTAAAACAATGTTATTTAAAATATATAGTGTCATCTGATGAACTGTATGACGATTATACCTTCCCTCTAGTCTTTTTTTGTCAAACCGTACATAGAATCCCAGATGTCTGTTAACAATGACCCCTGAATAAGTGATAACTGCCTTGGGGTTGGGAGGTTGGCATAATAGCTAAGGTGTTTATTTAAAAACACAAGGTGCAGGGTTTGATTCTCGCATGAGGTAATTGGCTAAGCTTAATATGGCCCACAAGGGCAGTTATCCTAGTACTAATCTATGAACCTGTAATTGTGGTCTGAAATCTTATGCAATAGTGAATGCTACATCAAATGCAATTTCAGTGAAAATAAAAAAATGTTACTGTCTAGTTGAATTCTACCAAAACATTTGGGATTAAATGCATATGTCAGTTGTTATACAGAACTGGAAAAATAAGAAAAGTTTAGGATAAACCAAGAATGCAACTCTTATTTAATAAGACAAAATTAGGATCAATAAAAAATATAACTCTTATTTAATACTTCTTTTTAATAGCATCTTATTTATGTATTAATTGGCTAATTACACAATGATAAAACTATAGATTATCGCTCATTTCTTAATAAATCCTATTTGATATCCCACTGCAGAAATCTATTAATAGTAGTACTGAAAGCATTCACATGGAAAATTAGCACAGTCAAAAATAGAAGGACTCTTTATAATTTAGCTAGTGCCACCAGTGTAACCCTTCAAAAAATATTATTATCCATCTAATACCATTTATATGAAATATTTTTTAGTATTTTCTTTGACAGAAATCATTAAAAGCACAATTTCCACTTTTGTGGGGCATGTTCTTTCTTCTGTCTGTCTCAGCTCTTTCAGTTATTTATTTGCACTAAGATGATGTGGCAGCAGGTAACAGTTTCTCGACTCCATTAATCTATTTGTTTAGCAGTGATATAATCATGCAGACTGAATAATACTGCAGACCTAATAAATCTGTAGTGAATGCCTCTGGGATGTCAGCCGTCCCCTGAGCATAGTATTGTTTGTTTAATGTTCTATTGGAAATCAAATATAGTTGAACTTATTTGTTGACCTATGACTAATAAAATAAAATACTTTAAGGCTTTAACACAATCTAACTCTCCTTTTTTCTGTGCTATTCTCTGTCTTCTTTTCTTTGTATTCTTATCACCTCCTGCCACAAAGCACCTTACAATGTATCATAATTATGTTTACTAATGCAGAGTGAATTCCTGCCACACAGCACCTTACAATGTATCATAATTATGTTTACTAACACAGAGTGGTTCCCTGCCACACAGCACATTACAATGTATCACGTTTACTAATGCAGAGTGGTTCCCTGCCACACAGCACCTTACAATGTATCATAATTATGTTTACTAACACAGAGTGGTTCCCTGCCACACAGCACATTACAATGTATCATGTGTACTAATGCAGAGTGGTTCCCTGCCACACAGCACCTTACAATGTATCATAATTATGTTTACTAACACAGAGTGGTTCCCTGCCACACAGCACCTTACAATGTATCATAATTATGTTTACTAATGCAGAGTGGTTCCCTGCCACAAAGCATCTTACAATGTATCATAATCATGTTTACTAATGCAGAGTGGTTCCCTGCCACACAACACCTTACAATGTATCATAATTATGTTTACTAATGCAGAGTGGTTCCCTGCCACACATCACCTTACAATGTATCATAATTATGTTTACTAACACAGAGTGGTTCCCTGCCACACAGCACATTACAATGTATCATGTTTACTAATGCGGAGTGGTTCCCTGCCACACAGCACCTTACAATGTATCATAATTATGTTTACTAACACAGAGTGGCTCCCTGCCACGCAGCACCTTACAATATATCATAATTATGTTTACTAATGCAGAGTGGTTCCCTGCCACAAAGCACCTTACAATGTATCATAATTATGTTTACTAATGCAGAGTGGTTCCCTGCCACGAAGCACCTTACAATGTATCATAATCATGTTTACTAATGCAGAGTGGTTCCCTGCCACATAGCACCTTACAATGTACCATAATTATGTTTACTAATGCAGAGTGATTCCCTGCTACACAGCACCTTACAATGTATCATGTTTACTAACGCAGAGTGGTTCCCTGCCACACAGCACCTTACAATGTATCATAAATATGTTTACTAACACAGAGTAGTTCCCTGCCACACAGCACCTTACAATGTATCATAATTATGTTTACTAACACAGAGTGGTTCCCTGCCACACAGCACATTACAATGTATCATGTTTACTAATGCGGAGTGGTTCCCTGCCACACAGCACCTTACAATGTATCATAATTATGTTTACTAACACAGAGTGGCTCCCTGCCACGCAGCACCTTACAATATATCATAATTATGTTTACTAATGCAGAGTGGTTCCCTGCCACAAAGCACCTTACAATGTATCATAATTATGTTTACTAATGCAGAGTGGTTCCCTGCCACGAAGCACCTTACAATGTATCATAATCATGTTTACTAATGCAGAGTGGTTCCCTGCCACATAGCACCTTACAATGTACCATAATTATGTTTACTAATGCAGAGTGGTTCCCTGCTACACAGCACCTTACAATGTATCATGTTTACTAACGCAGAGTGGTTCCCTACCACACAGCACCTTACAATGTATCATAAATATGTTTACTAACCCAGAGTAGTTCCCTGCCACACAGCACCTTACAATGTATCATAATTATGTTTACTAACACAGAGTGGTTCCCTGCCACACAGCACCTTACAATGTATCATAATTATGTTTACTAACACAGAGTAGTTCCCTGCCACACAGCACCTTACAATGTATCATAATTATGTTTACTAACACAGAGTGGTTCCCTGCCACACAGCACCTTACAATGTATCATAATTATGTTTACTAACACAGAGTGGTTCCCTGTCACACAGCACCTTACAATGTATCATAATTATGTTTACTAACACAGAGTAGTTCCCTGCCACACAGCACCTTACAATGTATCATAATTATGTTTACTAACACAGAGTAGTTCCCTGCCACACAGCACTTTACAATGTATCATAATTATGTTTACTAATGCAGAGTGGTTCCCTGACACACAGCACCTTACAATGTATCATAATTATGTTTACTAATGCAGAGTGGTTCGCTGCCACACAGCACCTTACGATGTATCATAATTATGTTTACTAATGCAGAGTGGTTCCCTGCCACACAGCACCTTACAATGTATCATGTTTACTAACGCAGAGTGGTTCCCTGCCACAAAGCACCTTACAATGTATCATAATTATGTTTACTAACACAGAGTAGTTCCCTGCCACACAGCACCTTACAATGTATCATAATTATGTTTACTAATGCAGAGTGGTTCCCTGTCACACAGCACCTTACAATGTATCATAATTATGTTTACTAATGCAGAGTGGTTCCCTGCCACACAGCACCTTACAATGTATCATAATTATGTTTACTAACGCAGAGTGGTTCCCTGCCACACAGCACCTTACAATGTATCATAATTATGTTTACTAATGCAGAGTGGTTCCCTGCCACACAGCACGTTAGAATGTATCATAATTATGTTTACTAATGCAGAGTGGTTCCCTGCCACACAGCACCTTACAATGTATCATAATTATGTTTACTAATGCAGAGTGGTTCCCTGCCATACAGCACCTTACAATGTATCATAATTATGTTTACCAATGCAGAGTGGTTCCCTGCCACAAAGCACCTTACAATGTATCATAATTATGTTTACTAACTAAAAGTGGTTCCCTGCCACACAGCACCTTACAATGTATCATAATTATGTTTACTAACGCAGAGTGGTTCCCTGCCACACAGCACCTTACAATGTATCATGTTTACTAACACAGAGTGGTTCCCTGCCACAAAGCACCTTACAATGTATCATAATTATGTTTACTAACTCAGAGTGGTTCCCAGCCACAAAACACCTTACAATGTATCATAATTATGTTTACTAATGCAGAGTGGTTCCCTGCCATAAAGCACCTTACAGTGTATCATAATTATGTTTACTAATGCAGAGTGGTTCCCTGCCACACAGCACCTTACAATATATCATAATTATGTTTACTAACGCAGAGTGGTGCCCTGCCACACAGCACCTTACAATGTATAATAATTATGTTTACTAACACAGAGTGGTTCCCTGTCACACAGTACCTTACAATGTATCATAATTATGTTTACTAACGCAGAGTGGTTCCCTGCCACACAGCACCTTACAGTGTATCATAATTATGTTTACTAATGCAGAGTGGTTCCCTGCCACACAGCACCTTACAATGTATCATAATTATTTTTACTAATGCAGAGTGGTTCCCTGCTACACAGCACCTTACAATGTATCATGTTTACTAATGCAGAGTGGTTCCC
>NC_056736.1:756887551-756925051 GCF_019279795.1 Protopterus annectens
AACATGTATGCTAATGGAAAAGCAGTTATTCTATCAACTTTTTAAATTTATGACATTTTTAAAATCTGTCATATTTTGGACCCTTGTCCCGCCATTAATTTTGAGTTTGTGCATAATTCTACTGCTAAGAGAATACGGTGTACGCCCAGGCAATGGAAAAACAAGAGTCAGAGAACATAAAAACATTACATTACTGTCTACAACATTGTTGTATAGTATAAAAATGAGAAATTTCAGGTATTCCTTTGCCTTGTACAGACACCTTAGCTGGGGGTCATGATATTATTAAGAGTTACTTTGCATTTAGAATAATACATCACCAGTTGTAGTACACTGGCCACAACTTTATAAAATTTGCTGCTCAAAACAATGCATTTGAGCCATACAGGATGGTAATTTTCTGTGGAATGAGTTGCTTTAGGTCCCAAAATAAGAAATATAACAACTATCATGTCATGTGCATGGTGTGCAAACTAACAGGTGTGAGGTTGTCAGACTTGGACACAGAAAGAAAAGATTTAAAAAAAAAAAAACAGTGCATGTAACTTTTATTGACACATTTCCTTTTGTATTCAGGTTAAGTAAAAAATACGTGAACTGATTGATTGGGAGACTATGGGATAGCCATTCAGTATGTCCGAGGTCATGGTGTGAAATCAAATGTGTAGTGTTTAAGAGCAACACCAGATTTACTATTAGGCATAGGAGACCAATGCCTACAAGTGACTGAAGGTCTAGTGTTGTCCAGTAATGTTTCTACTATAAATTAAAAATATTTTTTTTTCTTTTTGTTAATAGTAACCCATGCCGGACATCCCTGGCCCTAGCCTGTACCTTTTCATTCCCATGTGATTGACTGGACTAAGTGTGTTGATGTCACACCAGCAGCATGTTGTTGCAGCGCTACCATTCCTCTTGGCTACTTTTGCAGACACAGCTTACATGTGTGCATGTCTTTAACTAAATGGTCCCTATGTGGGCCAGCTGTGAGTCTGTGACCAAGGCAGACTGAAGCTGATCAGTGGCGGTATTAGTACTGAACCAACTCTCACGTTCAGAATGCTTGGACAATAGCAATTCGTTCAGACAGATGTGTAACAAACTATTGCTGACTTTGATCTTATACACTGATTGCATTTATTATTTTTTCCACTTTGGAAGGCTGTAGTTTGAATTTTATTTAGCATAGCATGACTTAATTCATTTATCAGATGTGTACTCTTTTAATGCCTGCTTCATTGAAGTAATGCAAAGAATGACAGATCGTGGTATGAAATTTTTCTAACCGTTTATTGCAACAATCGATAATGGAGTGACTTTGGGTAAATGTAGCTACTGCATAAGAACATTAATTTTAAACATTTGTGAGAGATGATATGAATCAGACAGTGTGCAAGAAAACAAAGTTCATATTAGCCCTTTGGAATCGTAGGGATTCCCTGGATATGTGAAGTGCCAGTCTTTATGTGCTCAGGGCTTGTGGTGTTTACCCGGGGGTTGCCAGGAGTGATGGGGTCATTTGGACAGATGCCATTGTAAGGGCTTTATCATGCTGATCAGTGTTGTGGCACTGTTGTGGACTTCAGAAATAACATCCGATGTTATTACATTAGTTTCACTCTGTGCTTTCATGGATTTAGGCAGAAGGGCTAAGGAGGCGGCTGGTCTGAGTCTGTAGGGGACAAAATGACCCCTTATTTACTGATGTGACTAGAGTACTGGCACGTGTTGGAAACCTGTAGCAATTTTAGAGCTGAATATACCAGTATTATGAAGGAATAAGTTAGCCATCTCTATCTGGTCAACTAACTATCCTTGTTTTTATAGAACTATTTTGGTGCATTTCCTGATTTTGAAATTATGAGTCTCGAGGATAAAAATCGGGATGATGTCTTGACAGTGAGGATAGAGTGTAAGCTAACTGCATTATGAGGAGTCATGAGAGGTACAATCCTACTAGAGTATGACAGCTCACTAAGGTTAGTGTGGGCTATGTGTTACTGACCACTTTTCTGAGTGCAGTACATTTTTGAGTAGACAGCTGGGACTGAGTATGAACACCTAGTTATAAAGATATTGGAAACAAGATCATCTGCGCAGAAATATTTAAATAGCAACATTGTTTCCCTTAATTAGAAATCATTGAACTAATTCCCAGAGATGTTTGAAGCTCTGACAAACTAATTTAGTTCTCAGAAATACAGCTGTGCTGGAGCGTTTTGTAAACTTTTAACTTGTACGGTGCGCTGAATACATTTCATGTTACCGTACAGAATTTAGCTGAGCTCAGCACTGTGGGGTATCCTCCAGTTCTCTATTTTGCCGGCTGCTTATGTATTCCTATATGCAATTGCACATTGTCTGTTCATTTATGACATCAGTAATTTACCAGAGCGATTCCAGTTAATTTACTAAGGATTCTCATCATGTAAAAAATAGTTTGTTAGAAGCGATGAAGCAATAGCTGTTAGAGTGCGATTTAATACAAAATTATCAGTAAATGGAGTTAAGGGAGAGTGATGCATGAACAAAGGGATTAATGTGCATTAGAAACAAATGGAACATTCTGGCAAAGTGTAGTCATGGTTAAAACAGGAAAGATATAACAGCAGAAGTATTTAAGGTATCAGCTGCAAATATCCGGTAACTAGTTCATGTGAAGTAAAGACTGAAGAGCGTGTTATAGAAATTAAATTTACTGAAAGACTTTTTATTAAAAGAAGGTTGATGAAAATCCAATCACTGTACACCATCAGTGTAGTATCGCTTGTCCCACTTAAGTTCAGGATGTTACTAGGCTAGTGGCCTTAGACCCTTTACAAGCCTGGCCGTGTTAATCCCAAGTATCCCCATTTGTTCTTTTTTGGGTAGTTTGCAGGATGAATGTATGAACAGAGCAGGTATGTGATCAACACCAGCTAACCCTGTCCATGAAGGACAAGTGTGCCACCCCAGGGGTGAATTTGTGGTCTCCCATCCAATTATCTAGGTTGCGTTTGAATAGGGTCAATGAGGAGCTCTGTTTTAAGTGAACAGGGAGTCTATTCCAGAGAAGGGGGCAGTCTCTGGGAGATGTATCTGTCTCTCCAGCATGTTCTGTTAATGTCACAAGCTAGGTTGAGATCTCTAGAGCAAGTGATTCTTGAGGCATTTAACCTGCAAATGTGCAGCATTTCCATTAGGATGGATTTGGAGATTGCCCTATAGGCCAGGAGCAAGTTACCTGTCAGCAGCCTATAAGATACACAGTAAAGTGAATGGGCTTTCAGCCTGTCCGCATAGGTCATGGTTTGGAGTTCCTCTGTTTTCTTAGTCAGAGACCTCCAAGGTCTCTCTAGCTGCTGCAGGTGTCTGGTGAGGTACATGCAAAAGGGCACATTATACTCTATTAGTGTTGTGATCAGAGATGAGTACTGTGGAGTTATAACATCCCTTGACCTGGATGCTATGCCATTGCTTATGAGGTGTGCTATGTAGAAGGCATTCCTTACCACTGTGGAAACTTGGTGGTCAAAGTTTAGATTGCTGTCAACCTGTCTTCCGAAGTCTCACATCACTGCATTGGACCTCAGGGAGGTGCTGTCAATATTGTAATTTGTAGGGAATTCTGTTTTACCAAACGGAACAATAATGCATTTTTTTGCATTTATAGACCATGACTTTGCCACCAATCATTTGTTTGTGTTAGCCCATCTTGTAATATGTTGACATCATTGGGGGACTCAATGATTGCTCCCAGTTTGCAATCATCAGCAAACCTTTTGAGCCAAAGGCCATCTACTTTGGCTTGGACTTCTGAGAAATAGATGCCAAACAGTAAGGGGCCCAGCACAGACCCCTGTGGTACTCCACTAGTGACAGGTCTACAGGTGGAGGTGGAGTCACCAATTTTGACAGAGTGTGTTCTGTCAGTGAGCCAGTTGGCTACTCATCTAGTAATGTAAGGGTTAATCCCTATCTGGGAGAGTGTCTCAATGATGCCAGAGTGGGGAATTGTGTCGAAAGCCTTGGCATGGTTGAGACAGGCTGCGTGCAGTATTTTACTTTTTTGTCCATGGATTTGACGACATTCTGAAAGAAGTCTGCCAGGTTTAATAAACATGATCTACCCTTAACAAACTGGGTTGGGTCCAGCATTTGGAGGTCACCTATGTCATTAATATAAGGTCCATAATTCTTTCTGTGGCCTTGCAGATGAGGCTGGTTAGACTTATGGGTCTGTAGTTCCCAGGGTTAGTTGATGGCCTCCTTTTATGCAGGGGGATTCTGTGTCTTCCTAAAAGAATAATCTCCATGGTAGTCTACTGGAAACCTGAGTAATATACACGATTTTCTTTTCTGCCTATAACCTGAAATTGTGTAGATTTGTTGTAGCAAGTAATTTACTCAATTTCAGTTTCAAAGACTCAGCAGTGAAGGAGAGTATTAGGGGTGGGTAATGCAATGGGAAGGGAATTTATGTTGGGACAAGGAGGTGGGAGAGGAAGGGTGTAGGACATGTGGTGCTAAAGCCAAGTGTCAGGAATTCTAATGTCATGAACACCTTAGACAAACATGATTTCAAGTGTTAAAACAATGATTTCTGGCTTCAGGCGAGTTGGAATCACACAGTATCTGAGGTGCCTGGACCAGTGCTTGGTGCAACAATGGTGATAATGTCCTGTTAAAAATAGGTGAAAGGCTATTAGGGAAGAAGGTGGACAAAAGTCTTAAAATCAATACATTTAGATTAGATCTGGAAAAAGGATTGGCCACTGACCCCCTAGGCATACAAGCAGTTGTTTCAACAAAGTCCCCCTGCACTGGGTGGGTGATGTGGATGCTGGCAGCTAAGAAATAAAAGTCTGTCTGGACCTTTTGCTGACCCTGACAATGAACTTGTTGTTGGGCCAGACGTTAGATGAAATGAGTCTAATGAAAAGGAGTGAAATCCCTGTCCGGTGAAAGGAACTGGGCAGGGCAGCTGATAGTGACATCACCCCACCAGCAAAAGGACCATAGCAGTGGTATCTCTTAAGCTCAACATGGAAAGGATGTGAGTCTGAAGACTGATGCAGTATATTGAAGAAGGCAGTTTGCAGCTGTCATTCAGGCCCAGCAGGGCTGGATGACCTAGAGAGGAAGAGGAAGAGAAGACAGAGATGTATGTGGGGGTGCTACTCTGCTTGACATGTAATGGGAGTTTGTTTCAGAGGTGAGAGGGTACACTGGGATATGAATCTATCACACCAATGTGTCTTATTTATCTGCTGATGAAGGTTTAGTTCCTTTAACCAGTTGTTTGAAAAAACTTTAGTTCTGCAAAGGAAGAGGAGGTCAAATAGGGTTGGATCATTCATGGTTCAACAGACTAGACACAGATCTCCACAGAGGGGTCTGTAAGAGACTGAGTGCAGAGAAATGTCTGCCACTCTTCTGGTAACTTAGATTTTTACAAGTTTGCACCATTTATTACAAAGACATCCATCTGGAGCATTTCTCCCCAGGCCTCCTCTGAAAATTGGCTCATTTAGAGTCTGACTTTCCAAAAAGATGCATTATGTTAAATAATGTGTTTTGATGAGATATGAGTAAAAGGGAATTAAGACTTCTATGGATCTAGTCGAGATACCTTTGAAATACGTTGAGCCTGATAGAAGGCTTTCCAAACTACTGCAGAGTGATCATTGTCCAGTAATAAGGAATCATCAGTAAGAATGCATAGATCTCTTATGATAGTGTCTGATTAGAGGGGGTGTCATTTATATGGTATTTGAAAATGTTTTGTTTACCAAAACTGCTATGTTTTTTCTATTGAATTTGAGACCATTATCCTTGCACAGGTTATTAACATGGTTTAATCCGTGTTGGTGGAACTGTGGGTCAGTGGAAGATCAAATACCAATGCCCGATTTACAGCCATCTGTCAACTCATTTGACTATAGGCCAGGAGTGTTGTCCTGGAGATCGGAGAAATGGATGCCGAATAGGAGAGGTTCCAACGCTAAGCCCTGTGTTACACAACTGATAATTTTTTTTTTTTCAGAACGGCAGCTGTGATTCTAACCACATGGGTTCTGTCACACAGCTGGTTAGGTATCCACCACACAACATAAAGATTTATATTATAATTTACAAGTCTGGCAATAATGCCTGCATGGTGAATACAGCCAAACACCTTGGCCAGGTCCAGACATGCTGTATGCACTCTATAACCATTATCCACTGCTTCTGTTACTTTTTCAAAGCCATTAATGAGGTTAACTAGATTGGACCTTCCTTTGACAAAGCCGAAGAGATGACAGTCCAAGATAAAGAGATTTCAATAGATTAATGAGGTGTGAGATAATACGCTCCATAGCTCTATGAGTGAGGCTTGTGAGACTAACAGATATGTAGTTACCAGAGTCTGTTTTTGGGACACTCATATGTAATGGGATTGCAATAACTGTTTTGCAGGTTTTAGGAATGTAACCAGTGGACAGGCTTAGATTAAAGAGGTTAAGTAGGGGGTCAGAAAGGCCATATTTGGCACTGTTGTCTGGGCCCATGGATGAAGTATTCTTAGTTTTTGAAAGTGCTGACAGAACTTGTTCCATAGAATTTAAAAGGAGTAATTGAGACTGGGGAACCTATAGGATAGCTGCAACTGTGGATGCAGTAAAACTTGCACTAAATTTTCCACCTACGATATTAGCTATTTCCTTTGGGTCAGACAGTGTGGTATTATTGTGGATAAGCTCCAAACACTGTTGGATGTTAGATCTTAATTTCCTGGCATAGTTAAAGAAAGATTTGCAGTTATTTCTGGTTTTATTGGCTATTTTAAGTTCATACCCGGCTCTAGCTTGTTGTTATATAATTTATTTATATGGGTATTCATTTTTAAAGTTCTCATTTTAGTTGGTGTGGATACAGATGGCCTTATCAGTATAGCTGTTTCAGTGGGAGTAGAAGTCAGAGGCAGAGGTGGCAGCTTTAGCAGTGGGATCCAGTGGAGAAGGATTACAGCGGAATTTGTTTAGGTTAATCAGTCTAGCCATCTGGCGATATGAATACTGGCTGCAGATAGTTGTCACTGTTGGTGTAACACCCTGACAGCTTTAGTAAAAATAGAAAAAAGCACTTGTGAAGTAAGGATGAATGATGTAAATGAAGAAGGTTTGCTTTTGAGAAGTCTCTAAACACGGAGGTATGTTCTGGGGAAGTGCCACTAGTTTTAAAGGAAAGATCGGTAATTTAACAAGGTAGAATGACACATACAGTGACCTGGCCATGTTTTTGAGAACTAGATCAAGGATATTAGGGCCTCTAGTAGGATGGCAAACAATTTGTAAAAGAGATTTAGCTTTCGTAATATCTAAGAAGTGTTAAGCATGCCAACCAGGCTAAAGATTTTATTGATGGTTAGTTGAAGTCCTCCAAATAAAGGTGTTGGGTTTTAGTAGGACTTTCAGCAAATGTGTTGAGATATCTGTTGTACTCAGAAGGGGACATAGAGGCAGATCTAGACCCACTACTAGGGGACCTAGACAGCGACCTAGGGCCCATGTTGACTGTGGGGGGAAGGGGGCTGGCTTCTCTACAAAATAAAAAAATAAAACGTAAAATGAAAATATGCCATAGATAAAATGAGCCCCAGTGTTAGACCTCCATAAACATAGCAGGGCTTTAGGAAAAGTTGGTAGACCACTGTAAAGAACAGCAAACCCCAGAAACTACAGCATCAGGATAAATATCATCTTTAGGAAGAAAACTGTGGGATTTTTAAGTAGAGCAGCCAAAGATTTGGGAGATATACAGAGTTGCTCCACTATTTCAGTAAGTGCAGTTATTTAGTGAAGTAGTAAAAACAATGAGCAAAGATACAACGACCAAGTGGATCCAGGTGCAGTGACTTTAATATCAGCAAATATTTAAATGAGTAGTTTTAAGTGCAGTAATTTTTTCACATAGGTAACACTGTACTTTCTAACTTCATAAATAACCATCTCTGGTTATTAATTCATTAAGGCCTGATACTCTTGAGATCTTTCTAGCAGAAAATGTAGCTATCAAAAGCATGATAAAATCTTGTGAATATTAAGGTAGATAGGTTCAAAGGGATGTGGTTTTAACTTGCCTAGAGCAAAATTCACATCAGACACTGAAGAAATGTCTTCACCACTGTTAAAGAACCTATAAGTGTAACCTGAGTTAAGGAAAATGGCAAAGCCGCTACATGAGTTTGGTGAAGGAATATTCTAATGCAGAGAATAAAGATGTCAGAGGGGTCAGTGTTTCTCTGCGATGTCTGTATCACTTGTTTCTGTAAAGTTCTAATTGGAGGCTTCCTGAATGCTTTTGTCACTTGCAATATCCTATGAAGAAATCAGACATGCTGGTACATCAAGGAGAATCCTCTAAAACATCAGTCTGAAGGAAAACAAATTCCAGTACCAGACTGTCATCTTGCTCATACAGCAGAATCTGATTAAGCAGTAGTTTATGTGAGATTTAAAAATCACCTACAAGAGACAATTTGTAGCTTTTACAACGAGGCAAGCTTTGTCATTTTTTGGGTCCTTTTTACAGAGACTGGAACACTTGTTAGATGAGAACTTACAATTGTAAGTTCGAACCACATTTTATCATGGTCTAGATTCTTGACATCTTTTAGAAAAATTGACAGGAGTGCAGTGGGAAGAATATTTTATTGGGTTGCCTTGGACCTTAAAGCTCTGTATACTAGTTTTTCACATTGGTTTGCAAGCTGTTTTATCTTTCTTTGATGAACATTTAAAACAAAATGTATAGTACTTCACATGTTGCATGTTTGTTTAACCAACAATTACTTTGTATTTGATAGAAAATTTTACCTGCAAATACCTGACATAGGTTTGGGGAGGGGGCAAACTTTTCTTGGGACTATGTCAAAGCCATAGTTCATGTAGGACAAAGGAGGCAGCTGCCTTGGGCACAGGCAGCTAGGGGGCACAACTGGCAAGTGCTGATGGGGTGAGTGCAGTACCAATATTCACTGATGAAACTGCAGAGATACTGTGCCTCTATAAATGAATGCTAATAGTGCATTGATGTTTGATTGTTTTTTGTCCTCAAGTTCAGAATACATATATTTTTGCTCCTCTAGTTTGGAATGAGAGGGCACCAGTCGGGAGAAGCATCCATAGAGCCAGAAAACTTAGCCATTACTCCGGCATATGCAAAGTTATTTATCTGGATTTTAAAGGGAAAATATTTATACCTCCCTGCTCATTTGGAACAGTTTATATTTGATATCATTTGCATAGATGATTTGACTTTTATAACAAAGGAAGGTACTCTGTGGTTTTGGGGTTTTGTAAAAATATAATTCTGAATACCAACTCAAAGCATTTCTTTCATGGATCAGAGTGATGAACAATGCGCTCACTTTTTTGGAGTTTCACCTCTGAGCTGTTCCTGGCCACAAGGATATTTCCTCCGTTTATCATAAGCAGCACTTGGCAATTATTTTTTATTGGTATCAAGTTATCATCCAGAACGTCTTATTAATCCACTGTTTTGTGGAGAGTTAAAAGACTATGTAGTAATGAACATGTTTCCATACAAGAATCTAACAAAACAGGACAAATGATAATGAAGAAGGATGATTTTTATTTGTCCCTAGTGCAGGCTTTACTTAAGTTGGAACACAGATGAGGAGGAGCTTTTAACTGTTGGAAGATTAGAATATAGGAATGCTCCAAGATAAATAATTCTAGTTATAGAGAATATGAGTAGTTGCTAACTAACTGTTTTTGTTATTAAATACTCTGAGTTGGTTATGAAATGAGTGAATAATGTACAAATACATTGCTATGCCCTCATTGCTGATCCTGTCCTAAGACAAACTCCCAGTCCCATCTATTTCATTTAGTGTGGCAAAAAGCCTAGCCAGAAGATTAATACACATTTAATTTGCATCTAGAAAACTAGGTTTGACTATCTGGGTGGTCCATTAGCTGGCAGTCATCAATATGAGGAATGATTGCAAGTTTATTGATAGTCACACTACAATTAATTTAAATTGTAGTATGCATTCCTTCAAAGAAACCCGTTGACATTGTAATACTTCTGTGTTAGTTTATGTCAAAGTTATAGCTGTAATGTGTTTTATATCGGCAAGACAATAGAACAAATTATAATTAGAGTAAGTGAACATTTACATGATTGTTAGATAGGGAGCAGGAAAAGTTCTGTAGCCGAACAATTTGAGGTGGTACAGTCTGGTCGATATGATTACAGTTTGTGTTTCCTAACTATAAGCCAAACATCAGATTATCTACTTTGTTGAAAACCTTTTAGAGAAACTCAAAGCTACATTAGCATTAAAACAGAGTACTGTGGTAGTATGGCAAAATCAAAGGAGTTTTGTGGAATGCAGTACTCTGATATACCTTTAACAGATTTACTTGATTGTTGTGATTAATGCAGTAAACATAATTTATTTAAAGGTGTGTGCTAAAGTGTGTAACTTTTCCCTGGAAGAGAGGGATTGTAGAGATAAAATTAAAAATGCAGACACACACAGATAGGGTTTACTATCCAAATCAGGAATCACAGTTCAGCATGTATTTACCTGACCGAAAAAAATGTCTAAAATAAAAAAGTTATTTAATCAAAATAACGACAGTGGTAATGTTGATAGTTTGCACTTCGGTATTATCGACATTACCCAGGTTATCTTGACTTATGGTGATTTTCTACTAATGTTTTGCAGGGAGCAAGCACCCCTGCACACCCTCACCCCCCACATATTATATATAAAAACCCTGAGATCGTACTACAGTGAGGAATAGGGTACATTTCCCAATCCCCACTATAGTGTGATTTGCCAATCAAAATACCTCATATGAGCGAATGTACACTAGCATTCGCTAAGGTGGATTTGAACATTTACAGAACGGCATTACGGAAACTGGGAACAATGCATTCGACCATCCCAGTTTACAATAACTGCTGTTCCACATTTTGATAGTAAACACCACACACGCACACACACACACACACACACACACACACACACACACACACACACACACACACACACTGAAGTATCTTTGAAGCAGTACGATTTTATTCTGTATTTGTGTGCCATATTGTCGATTAAATTTATCTGGCATGGATGAAGCAGCCAGATGTCTATGAGAAGAAGTGAAGGACTTAGATACCTCTGGTCCTTATTTCTTTTTTGAAAATATTTTTTCTGAGATATTAAAGAAGACAAGGTTGTTATTTATATATTTCTGGTGTTTGTGTTTTCTGTAAAACAGTTTCATAGAAATTAAAAGAAAGTCCTGGTATCCACTAAGCCTGTCTTGACAACCTAAGGTTAGGCCTGTAGCATGTAGCTTTAGTTAGGCACGTTGCACCATTAAAATACCTATTTCTACTGCCTTACATGTCATATCTATAGTTATATTTCACCATATGGCATCAGAGTAAGCTTCATTACATTTTTCACCTTTTCTTTTAAATCTGAGTAATTTTTTTTGTCTCACACTGTATTTGATTAAGGATTTCGACTTCAAGTAATTAACAGTCATCTGATCGAGTTTGAAGAGACTGAAAGACTTTCACTGCCAAGGCTAGTTGAAGTGCAAATCTTTTTCTCCTCCATATTTCTCCAAAGCCTGTGCTTCCCTGTCTGGCAACAGAGCCTTAAAGGAGAGCCTTCTGTTAGTGGGATCTGCCAGCTTAAGAGTAGCTTTCAAGGTCATAGAGAGATATTTATGATCCTCTGGTACCATTTGAAGATCATTTGGGTGTGCAAAAACTGAGTCCTGAGAGTCAGAGTGCTGGCATGATAAATGCAAAATGTTCCTTCTCTAGAAATGAATTGTTTGCTTCCACCAATTTAAAACTTCCTTAGGATTATGTACTATTCCCACAAAACTATAAAATGCATTGAAGTGGAATCCTGATTGTCAGTGCAGTAGACAGAAAGGAGAACACCGCTATCTTACATCTTTTTTATTCAGAATCCACTGCTTGCCTTTTTCTTTCATAAGAGACAAAAGAGTGTCTCTTACATCTATAAAATCTGAGAATGAAACCCCTGCTGTTCTCAGAGTGAATAAGACTGTATTTAAATAAAGCTATACATTTACACAGTTCCGGGTTATCCTCTGATAATCTTTTTGGAATATGGCCATAATTTTGGGTTGTACCTTTGTTGGGAAGCCTTCGATGATCTAATTTTCATTGACTGGTTCCTTGGATTCCAAAAGCAGTTTTTTCTTTCTAATGAAAATTTGAAGGTCTCTACCATTTCTCGTTCTAAAAATCACTATAAATATGATGCTTCCATCTTGTTTTACAAGTTTACAAAAGAAAGACTAGTGTTTTTCTTTCTCTTAAGTTTTGTATTCTTGTCAACAATGGAGTGGCGTTTTCATGACACCCTTCTCATGTAGCCAATGTTAGTAGAATAAAAATTAATTTAAAACAGAAACACACTCTGCTAAAATAAATGTGGAATCTTTAACTAGGATGACGTTATTGTTGTTGAAAACAATATTAGAGGCGGAAACCCTTGATGAAGTAAGTCAGAGATGTGAGGAAGACCAAGCAGCAGTTCTGAGGAGAAAGAATAAAGGTCAGTCAACACTAAACCAAACTTAGTTAGAAATGAATCATGGGTAATGTTGGGAAAATTTCTCAAGTGTAAGAAACTAAAAAAAGCTAAAGACCCCCCATGTGTTGGGATAGTCTCCTAAGCTATTTCTTATTGAAGTAAGACTCATATTTGCAAATGGAAATGTACTCAATATCTTTTTTTTTATCAATGCGCATATTCTGAGAATTATGATACCTATTTATTAGACAGCCTGTATAATTATTCTGTCCTCAAACCATGTGACTCTGAGGTCTGTTGTGCTCTGTCTGCAGGTACTATTGGTATTTTCAGATATAATGTGTGTTTTGTGTGTTTTGGGCTGCCTGTTTTGGTGGTAACTTAGTGTACACTTTAAAGTGTGTGTATAAAATGCAGGGTGTCTGAGTAAAACTTAGAATGTTTCTATAAATAATCATTATAGACTACGCTTATATATTCTATGCTAATGCTTTTTTTTAGCAAAGTTGGACATATATGCAGCAGCAGCATTATTTGCAATGTATTAAAGGTAAAAAAAATATAGAATTAAGAGATATATGAAATGTTGGTATGTTATAAACCTAGTGAATAAAGGCAATGTCTCACTGCAACACTGAGCATATCTGTAAGATGCAACACCTCATTTTTAGTTTTAATTTCTTTATTTCCTGAAAGGAGGCGGTCACATTTTAGCATGTGTGCTGATCAATTATTTAAGAGTTCAATACTCTGTCTTGAAACCAAAGTGGGGGTACTTTATATTGTAAGGCATACACCCAAGAATGCCTGACAATGTCACAAAAGAAATTTAAATTTTAGGATCAGGAAGAGTCACACACATGGAAGCAGACAGGAAATATGTGTTTAGTTCTCAGGAACCATAATTAATCTGAAGATGCCTGTTTTTGACCAGTGGTCAGGTGCACCCCAGCCGCATGCAGGTTGTATTGGACATGTACAACTAATTTCACCAAAATGTGTATGTATTTGTACTACATGTATTTTCTTTGTTTTTTTAAGTCTGATATATTAATCTAATTAAATGAGTTGCATTTGGCCTTGTATCTACTTTTCGAATTAAGTGATTTCAAGCATAGTGAAACCTGGCTACTTTTCATTGTATAGTGAGTGCACACTTTATTTTTATGTTTCATTTTCTCATACATAATACTTAGTTTTCAGTTTATCTAAACTAACTTTTTAAAACTACTTTAGTAATAGAAAACAGTGACAAATGTGTATGTGTGTATGTGATGTATATAAACACTTTTACAGTTGTCCATATGAATTTACATCTGCTCTTTGTTTTTTACACGTCTTTGTTTACACATATTATAAAGGTCATGCTAGTTTGTAATCTACACTCATTAATTGTGATAGTATTGTGCTAAACTTCACAAATCGTGACAGTCACATAATTGTTAAAGTAGTAAGGACTACCGAAGAGTCTGCAAACACAATTCAGCAGTGAAACTGAGTTGAATAGCTCATAAATTCAGCCTTCTGATAGTTTCTAATGCTTCAATAACCAGAACATGCTGGTAATGTAAATACTGGCTGGGGATATTTGCGCTTTTGTCTCTGAGGTTTAGGCAGTTCCTTTTCACTCACTCTGTGCTTTTGTGAGTGTGTCATTGCTATAGCAACATAATGTAGTACTGTTTTGTAATAACATGCAAGAGTTGGTATTGTCTCTTACCATCATCCTGTAGTCTGTGGAAACTGATTGTAAATGACAGAGAAAGAAATGTTTGGGGGTGGCAGTTACTGTGTAGTTTAATCCATTTTATTGCCTTTTTTGACTGGAATACTTTGCAGTATTAGTTTGTAATCCATACTAGTTTACTATTTGTATGATTGTATTCTGCTTAAATTCACTGAGAGCGACAATCAGTTTTTCTTACATAACTGAGTTTTTAAATGTTAAGGTCATTGGCAATTTAATTTTGAGATGCCAGCTCTGTGGAGATGGATGAGTTCTGACCTCAAATTCTGAAGGCACAAGATATTGCTAAGTGCCACAGTTAATCATACATCAGTGTTGAACAGAAGATGGGTATAGTAGCTTTAGACTGTCAACTATGGTGGTCCCCATTTTCAAAACTGGGACAGGAGAGTGTGTTCCCTTTATTGATGTCTCATACTGCCCTGCCTCCCTGGGAGAGTATGTGCTAATGTATTAGAAGGAGACTCCACCTGTTAAGCAACTGATTTAAGAACAGCAGTGCAGAGTCCATATTGTCTGTGGAACAGTAGATCAGCTGTTTGTTCTTGCACAGAATGATGGAAAAGTAATGGGACTGACCTTAGTAGTATGACGTATGTGTGCTGTGATGTCATAGAGAGAAGGCTTTTGGCTGAGTATTCTGTTATATTCGGTATGAGCTTCTACAATTATATGTGATCTGTGATCCATTGTCACACAGCTTACAGTCCCTATATGTACAAGACAAGGGCTTTGTCTGTATTATTGCCACTAGTTACGTAAATTCAGAAGGGGAGGTGATTTTTCCTTGGTCATACTATGGCTCCATTTCTATTTCTAATTTTCCTGGACTGAATATCATGAAGCACACTAGCGTGGAATGCATCTTGTAGGATCATGGGATCATAGGAAGTCACTAGGCTGTTGGCCCTGAAGCCCTTACAAGCCTAGCAAAGAATTTAGCCCATGTTCCAACAAGTCAGCACCCTATGCCACTGTCCAGCAGGGACACAGGTGGAATCCCGGGGTGTGTTTTCTGTTCACCATCCAGTTATCCGGGTTGCACTTAAAAAGGTTTAATGAGGTATTCTGCTTTATGTGGAGATGGAGTCTATTCCACAAAAGGGGGAGTTTCTGGCACACAAATCTGTCCTGTCAATGAGTCCAATTGATGTCACAGACCAGGTTGAGGTTGCGTGTGCAATTTACTCGAGTGGAGCTTGACTTGCAGATATGCAGCAGTCACATCAGGGTGGGGTCTGAGATTGCTTTTTATGTCAGACAGAGGTCAGCTCTGAGGAGTCTGTAGGAGACTGAGTAGAGGGACAGGGCTTTTAGCCTATCTGTGTAGGGTAGATGTTTGAGGCCCTGGATTCTCTAGGTGAGGAACCTCTGTGGTCTCTCCAGCTGCATGTGCTTTGTAAGGTACATTCCGAAAGGGGCATTGTACTCAATAATGGGTAATATAAGGGAAGAATACAGGGATATTATGACCACCTTGTCCCTGGATGAGATACCCTTACTAATGAGGTGGACCACGTAGGAAGCTTTCCGTACAATGGAGGCAATATGGTGATCAAAAGTCAGTTTGCCATCAACCTGGGTGCCCTAGTCCCTCATGACTGATTGCGTGCTTAGGACCTTATTATCATTGTTATAATTTGTGGGGACATCACTCTCCCCAAAAGGGATGATGATGCATTTTTTGGCATTCAGTTTGAGGCCATGCTTCTGGCACCAGTCATTTGTTTGGGTGAGACACTCTTGGAGGATGTCCACATCACTAAGAGAATTGATGACAACACCCAGCTTGCATTCATTTGCAAACTTGGTCAGCCATAGGCCACTAGATTTGGCCTGGACCTCCTTGAAGTATATCCCAAACAGCAGAGGCCCCAAGACTGATCCCTGGGCTACACCTCTTGTTTTGGGTCTACTACTTAAGGTGGCTTCCCCTATTTTGACTAGGTGGGTTCTGTCAGTGAGCCAGTTTGCTACCCATCTGATAACATATGGATTGATGCTTAGTTGAGAGAGTTTATCTATTATACCTGAGTGTGGAATAGTATTGATGGCTTTGACCAGGTCAAGGTAGGTGGTGTGTACCAACTTCCCCTCATCTATGACCTTGGTGCCTGTCTCAAAGAAGTCGACCAAATTTAAAAGGCATCACCTCCACTTGACAAAACCAAACTGTGTGGGATCAAGTGTCTGGAGGTTCCCAATGTCCTTGTTAATGAGGTCCATGATAATCTGCTCCATGGCCTTGCAGATCAGGCTACTTAGGCTGATGGGTCTATAATTTCCTGTACCGGTGGATGCTCCACCTTTGTGCAAAGAGATGACAGTAGCTGTCCTCCACTCGGCTGGGATGAAGCCGGTATTCATGCTTTGGTTGAATAGGGTGCCTAATGGTGCTGCAAGTTCCTGCCTGAGTTCATGTAGGATGCAGCCTGTGATGTTATCAGGTCCCATGGAGGCTGCATTTTCTGCCTTTGAGAGGGTAGTGATGCCTTGCTCTCCAGACATAAGGGGAGGGGGGCTGGTAGTGGGGATTTCCTGCTTTACTGATGGGAGGACAGAGGAGTGAAGTTTTCACTGAACCTGTCTGCCAGAAGTTTGGCTATATCTACAGCATTTGTGTATGTGGTGTCCTTGACCACCAGTTCTGAGCAGATCTGGGTGCTTCCCTTGAGATTGTGGACATATGTGAAGAAGACCATATGATTGTCTTTAGTAGATGTGGCCAGTTTGGACTCAAAGTTTGCTTTGGAGGATTTCATTAGTGCTCTTATTTGCTTGTTCAAGCTAAGGAGAAGTTGCTTCCAATTAGGCACCTACTCCTTATAGGTCCTGGACAGCAATTTGTTTTACTTTTATTATAGAGTTTATTTATTGTAGATGTCCAGCAGACAGGTTTACTCTTCCTTGAGGAGAATGATTTCATCTTGTCTGGTATTCCTGATTCCATTAAACTAATGCTCATATAGTACTTTGGTGTAGGTTTGGACATATGTGCCAGTTCCTGTGGAGGGGGAGGGGCTGTGAAGCTGTTTATACCTTCCCTCAGGAGGTTGTAATCATCTTTGGAGAAGTTCTTTTTTTTGTTTGACCCTAGCTGGATGGGGGTGGGGGTGGGGGGTTGTCAGGAGAGACTGTGACTTCGAAACTGACTGTTTTGTGGTCGAATATTACCAGGGATGAAGACACTGTAGGGATGCTGCAGTGGTTACGCATGTTAGTTAATACCAAGTCCAAGATATTTTAACTTCTTGTGGGGGTGTCAACCAACTGGTCCAAGACATTTGCATTGATGAAATCAAGGAATCTCTGGGCATTTGTGCCTTGGCATGAGTATTTCTTCCAATCTATGGTTAAAGTCACCCAGGATCAGGGTAAATGGTTGAATCTTGACAGATTCAAAGAGGTCCAGATAATGGAGTAGGCATCTTGAGTTAGAGTTGGAGGCTTGTAGCTAGCAATGATTTGAATAGGGGTCTTGTCAATTGTTAATTGCGCCTGGAGTATTTCCTTTGCATCATACTGTTTGGCCAGCCTAGAGGTGTGTATGCCTTGTATACATACATACATATATATATATATATATATATATATATATATATATAGCAACTCCACCTCCTTCTGTTTTGCTGCCCATGGCTTGGGGTCTGAATGAATGATAGGCTGAGTAACCTGGTATGGCTGGAGTGCTCTCCATAGCTTTGAACCAGGTTTCTGTGACTGCACAAATGTCAGCTTCTTCCAGTGTTAGGAATGCTTGCAATAAGTGCAGTTTCATGTTTAGACTCCTAGCATTTAGCAGCATGACCTTTAATTTATGTTTTGATGAAATGTTCATGTTGGTAGTTTTGACCCCATGGCATTGCTTAAAAAAGGCACTATGAGGAGCCCGAAGCCCAAGGGAGACTGATCCAGGCCATCTCTGGCAAAGCATCGTGGTCTGTTGATCATATCTTCCCAGGCTGTCGGGTACTGGATCCCCCCTGGAATGACACCAGAAACTAAACCAACTGTTAAAGTCAATCATTTTCTGTTTGTATTAAGTCATCATTCTGGGTGATGGTAGAATGCTGCTTAAGGCTAAGAACATACCTGCCTGGGACACATACTCAATGAGCTCGATCATGTCTCTCTTCATATAGTCCAGGGAGGTACGTCTGAAGTCATTCACTCCAACACGGACTATGACAGAGTCATAACCGTACCTGTTGAGAGACTTGAGTGCGTTGGTGATATGGCAGATTCTGGCACCTGACAAACAACTAACCTTGACTTTCTCCTTATCCAGCCTGGTGAGGGGACATCTATGTGTCTCACAATGGAGTCTCCTATGACTAATATGTTGGGTTTATGTTTAGGCCTTAGTGGCTGTGAGACACAGGTGTATAGACTATGTGTGGTGGGCAGTGGAGTTCGCATGCATTTATGCATTGGAGGTCTATTTTGTTTGGGTATGCTTTTGTTGAGGACCTTCGCATATGATGGGGTTTATTGTGTAGGTGTGGGTGGTTTTTGAGGTGTGGTGTTTGTGTTGCCAACCATCTCAGAGCCAGATGCACTGGATTGTGGGGCAGAGAGCAATGACACTTGGTGTTTGATGTAATTGCATCTCTCACAAATTGTATTCCTAGGTGGTAGTAGTAGGGGTTTGTCTGTGTACATGAGGTAGTTACTACACTGTCTCAGGATGCTCATATCAACCAGACTGGCAGAAGAAAATGTAGGAAATTGTCCATCCATATTTGTCAGAAACTGAAAGAGCTAAGAGGGTAAAGGAAGGAAGGTCTGCGAGTAGATGTTGTTAAGTGCTTCTAAGGGAAAACCTGTAGCTGGAATACCTCAAAAAGGGTTAAAGAACATGCAGTTGAAGCTCTGGATGCAGCAGACCTGTATCTAGACTATGCTACTCAATTTAACGTTAAGAACTCAGTAAAAAAAATTCACAATGAAGCACAGATTATTCACTTATAGTCAAAAGAACAAAACTCACAGTATGAAAAAATACAGTTAAACAGCAACAAAATGCAGTAAAATGCAGTTAAACAGTAACGAATTGCAGTAGATAGCAATGAAATATAGTTAATCAGTGGCTTGCTTTGAAACAATAGCTTACAATCACAGCAGTAACAGACAGCACTACTAAAGCAGTGATTCAGTAGAATACTGTCATCAATTTAGTGAAGCTACCAACAAGCAGTAATAAATGCGGCAAACTAAATGCAGTTGAATTCCTAAGTACAGGCAGCAAAATGAAGTAGGAAGAGGTGCAGCTTATTTTTTTTTAAGTAGAAAGTGAAGAGACAGGAGACAAGACAATAAAATAACCTGAGGTTGAGAAGCTAAAGGGGTGGGCCTTTAAAAAGTTCTCACTATAAACAGTAGAATGAGCTGATGTAATGTGACTGGGGGACTGTCCAGTATCAACTTTATACTAGAGGAGGGCAACTCAAAGCCACCAAGCTTTATGACCTCAACAGCATCTGGGCGGGTGCGTGGGACAAAAAACAGTTGCACAGATTAAACAGATGGACAGTGAAGTAGAAGTGCAGAAAACAGTTGAAAATAAGCACTTAACTTTTTGCAATATCACTGCAGAGCAAATGGCAAAAGGCCTCTCACTGCAGCTTTGAACAGCTTCAGCAAACAAGCACAAACTGGTTTAAAACACTGGCTGTTAGAAGCAGACAAACAGAAACCAGGCAAATTATCCAATCAAAATAACACAGTGTTGCAGGAATACTTCTAGCTAGATCAAATCACACTGATTCTCTCTCCCACAAAGAAACAGCTAGGCCTCTCTAGCTAAAAGATTTCATTACAAGCTCCAAAGGTGTATGAGGACCAGGGTTACCAGACATCCCTATTTGAGCAGGACTGTCCCAGGATCAGCAGTCCAATTCCGAGTTCTGCACTGCCGGTTAAAATCCCAGTGAAACAGACTCCGCTTTGTGAGTTGTGATTGGCCCGTATGCCGGTATATGAGCCAATCATAAATCACTAAGCGGCACCACTTCTGTTCAATGTGGAACAGCGAGCTGTTCCGCAATTGAACAGAAGAGACTTCACTGACCATTCATAAATCTGAAAACCCTGATGAGGACATAAGGATTGCATCTTTGCTGTTTATAGATATCCTCTTAACCATGTTCTCTGGTATACTCACATCTTTGTTGTTTGTAGATATCCTCTTGGCTGTACTCTGTGCAATAGTCATCTGGAGAGTTCACTGCTTAGTGTAAACCAGATGGGATGAAATCAGCACCTCAAGATCAGAATTTATTGCTCTGTCTTTGAAGATAGTATGGTACAAATTAGAAGTGATAGAGAAATTACTGCTCCATGTAGAAAAATTTTAAATATCTTCTCATTTTCCCTGATGTCTGTCTATGATAGTTGAGCAGACACGTATGGGGGACACACATCTCAGGCCCCAGGAAATGAGGTCCCCAGGAAATGAGGTTACTGGTTATAAGAATTCCCTGATGGCTGTATGTATGATAGGTGAGCAGGCATGTGTTGGGAGGAGGATACATGACAGGTTCCAGGAAGTGAAGTTAAAGGTTATAAGAATTCCTTGTTGGCTGTCTGTATGATGGATGTGCAGGCATGTGTCGGGGTGGGGACACATGACTGTTACCAGGAAGTGAGGTTAAAGGTTATAAGAATTCCTTGATGGCTGTCTGTGTGATGGATGTGCAGGCATGTGTTCGGGGAGAGCACACATACCAGCTACAAGGAAGTAAGGTTAGAGGTTATAAGAATTCCTTATTGTCTGTATGATGTGTGAGCAGCCATGGATGCATAAAACAGCTATAAAGAACACGAGAAGCTGGGTCTCTGCATGTGGGAGGTTAAGCATATCACCAAACTAAAACCCAAAGCTCTATAAAACTGGACATTCTAGACTTCAGATTTCAGTTTTCAGCAGAGGCCCATTACCATAAAAACAGTTATGTAATTAGACAGTATATTGTTCAAATACAAATAGATAAACCCATTGGGATAATAGCCAATGTTAAATATAAGTACTAAAACAAAAATGACAGATTAAAAAATTTAAAGTGACACACTGCAAAGCATTCAAAACAGATTACAAAATTCAGACTATATATATATATATATATATATATATATATATATATATATATATATATATATATATATATATATATATATATATTTAGGTTCATAGGTTAGTACTAAGCTAACTGCCCTTGCGAGCCATTTTAAGCCTAGCCAATTATCCCTTGTGAGACTGAAACCCTGCACCTAAGCCACCCTCCCAACCCTATATGTGTGTATATATATATATATATATATATATATATATATATATATATATGGTTCCCTATCAGAAGCCTGAAACACTATAAGCCTGAAAATCAAAATCCTGAAAACTAAAGCCTGAAAATTCAAAATCCCGAAAACCCAAAATCCTGAAACTCAAAATCCTGAAAACACAAAATGGACATACTGACATCATCGTGGCTTTGCTATTGTTAGCCCTGTGGTGTTAGGTCATGCGTTGGGTTCAGGTAAGTGTGCGGCTGGTTTTATGTTAGGGTTAGGGGCGGTTTAAGTGAGTTAGGGTTAGGGCGCAGGTTAGGCATGTATGCAATAGTGACAAATATTGGGGTTAGGGGCGGTTTAAGTGAGTTAGGGTTAGGCTGGTCAGGTGAGTGTGCGATAGTGACGGACCTTAGGGTTAGGGTTAGGGTCAGGGTCAGTTGGTAGATATTAGTGTCTTTATAGTGACATATTAGCATTATTTGTGTTTTCAGGATTTTGAGTTTCAGGATTTTGGGCTTTCGGGATTTTGAATTTTCAGGCTTTAGTTTTCAGGATTTTGATTTTCAGGCTTATAGTGTTTCAGGCTTCTGATAGGGAACCACATATATATATATATATATATATATATATATATATATATGTGTGTGTGTGTGTGTATTCGTGTTTGCTTGTGTGCATTTACACACAGTTAAGTACTTCTGATTTTCTCTTCTTAATGTTTGTAATGCAAAAGCACATAGTAAACGTACATTAAAGTAATTTCAGCTGTATGTCATGGTTGCCATCAATGGTCACATTTCCTTTGTGGACTACAAAATGCTCATACACTCTAACAATGTAAGGACTGACTCAAAGTCAGTGGGAATCACTTACAATGGATTTGGGTGTACCAGGTATGCATTCCCCTCTGGAAGGATGTCACAAAAAAGCATAAAAGACCTTTTTATGAACAGTATCAGGGCATCTAATTGATAGGGTTGCCAGTTGTGTCTCTTTCTGCAGTTCTGTCCTGTGTGTGTGCGTGTGTGTGGGGGGGTCTTGAAATTGGTAAATGCGCTGGTACTTTGCTAGAAAAAATATTTTCTGACTTTTCTCTAAATGTCACAGAAATGTTTGATGCTGCATTTTAATTATCTTAACATATAAACTATTATATTACACACATGTGTATTATATTATGCATTTACCAAGCAAAAACTGAGGGTAATGCTACTCAATGCTAGAAGTCTAAATCTCAAAATGCACTCACTCAAGGCACTCCTTAAAATGGAGAACATTGATATCTGTGCAGTGACTGAGACCTGGTTCAAGGCTCCAGAGAGCACCCCTGCACTACCAGGCTATAACTCATACCATACTCTTCGGCCATGTAACCTGGACTGAAACATCAAAGGTGGAGGTGTGTCCATATTCATTAAGGATATCCACACCTCCAGGCTAGTTGCTCAGCATAATGCATGCAAGGTTATCCAAGTGCAACTAACTCTGGGCAAAACTGCAATCCAAATTGTAGCTTGCTACAGATCCCCCACCATGCCCCAGGATTCCCACTCCTCTTTTCTTGATGTACTGGAAAATATTAGGGTTCAACCAAACACCCTAATAATGGGCAACTTCAACTACCCCACCATTAACTGGGAAAACTACTCATGTACCAATGCCTTAGCTCAACGCTTTCTGGAATTCATAAACTCCATTGCCCATAATCAACTTATCCACACCCCCACCAGAGGCAACAATATCCTAGACCTAGTCCTTACCAACATGAGTGACCGGTGTTCCACACCTGAAGTCAACTCCTTGTTGGCCCAATCCGACCATAAGCTAATCATCCTTGATATCCACATCCAGCCCCCAACCCCCATTAAGGAAACCATGGTAAAAAATGTCTCCAAAGCCAACTTCATGCTTCTTAAGAGAGAAGTGGTGAACATCATGACACCCATGCAGATGGACAATACAGTTACAACTGCTGAATCCTACACAAGTGCACTCTATAAGCACTTACACGAGTGCATGGATTGTGCTATCCCAAACAGAACCAAGATGCTATCTTCCAAAAAAAGGAAGCCAATCTGGTGACCCCCTACCATAAACAAACTGTACAACAGAAGAAAGAAACTGTTGCAAAAGAGAGTAAAATCCCATGAGTGGAGGAGCTCCCTGGTCAGCCTCAGTAAGAAGCTGAGATCCCTTATAACATCCTCCAAAGCTAGCTATGAAAACAAAATCACCACTGATTCTAGGGACAACCACAAAGCATTCTATAGCAATGTCAAGAATCTCACTGGCAACACCCAGATCTGCTCTGAGTTACAGCACAACAGCATGAAAATTACAGAACCAGCTAATATTGCCAACATCCTGGCAGATAGGGTCAGTGCTAACTTTATCCCCCCACCCCCTAAAGGGCCCATATCTATACAAGAAGAATGCAGAGTCCCTGTAATCACAACTATGCAGGTAAAAGCTGCACTCTCTAAAGCCAAAAACACAGCATCCATGGAACCGGACAACATCCCAGGCTGCGCTTTACACGAACTTCAGAACGAACTGGCTCCCCATTTAAGCACCATGTTCAATAATAGCCTTGCATCAGGCTTTGTGCCCACTGAATGGCACACAGCAACAGTTATCCCATTCCACAAAAGGGGAGCCACCACTGATCCCGGGAACTATCGACCTATTAGCCTGACGAGACTGGTCTGCAAACCCATGGAACATATCATCATGGAACTCATAAACAAAGACATTGGTAAACTCCAAACTCTGGATCCCACCCAGTTCGGGTTTGTGAAAGGCAGATCATGCCTCCTGAACCTGATCGACTTCTTGAGGCAGTCACCAAGGTCATAGAAGAAGGTAAGGTGGTTCACACAGCTTATCTTGACCTCGCCAAGGCTTTCAACACCATCCTCCATTCTGAAATTATAGCTAAGCTCACTAAACTAGGTATAAATCCCTATGTCACAAGATGGGTTGTCAACTGGCTCACTGACAGAACCCACACTGTAAAAGTTGCAGACTCCAAATCTGACCTCAAAGCAATGACAAGTGAAGTACCACAGGGTTCCATCCTGGGACCTCTCCTGTTTGGTATCTACTTCTCTGAAGTACAGGCTAACACAGAAAGCCTCTGGCTAATGAAGTTCGCAGATGATTGCAAACTAGGAGCCATAGTCATGTCCCCAAATGATGTGGACATCCTACAGAAGGGCCTCGCTGAGACAGATGCCTGGTGTCAGAGCCATGGCCTCAAGCTCAATGCCAAAAAGTGCAGTGTCATCCCCTTTAGTAAAAACTCTGTACCCATGAACTACCACATAGGCAGCAATCTACTTAACACCAAATGTGTGATAAGAGACCTTGGGACCCACCCAGGTGGACAGTAGTCTCTCCTTTGATAGTCACATCGCCACAGTAGTCAGAAAGTCCTTCTACGTGGCACACCTCATCATAAAAGTGTTCTCATCCAGGAAAAGTGAGGTCATTGTTCCCATCTACTTGACACTCATTAGACCCTTTATAGAGTACAACGCCCCTTTTGGAATGTACCTCACAAGACATCTGCAGCAGCTGGAAAGGCCATAGAAGTACCTCACAAAGAGGATTACTGGCCTCAAACAAATGCCCTACACTGACCACCTCAAAAAACTCCAGCTTTACTCCGTAGCATATCGCCTACTCCAAGGTGATCTCTGCCTAACATATAAAGCTATGTCAAACCCAGAGCTGTTGGACATGCTACACCTAAAGAAATCCCAAGCCCTCTGAGCTACATGCTCTAGGGACCTAAACCTTGTCACCACAATAAACAGGACATGCTGGAGGGATAGATTCCTGTCCCAGAGACTTCCCATACTCCGGAACAGGCTACCCATCTATATCAAGCAAAGTTCTTCATTAGCACTCTTCAAGAAAAATCTTGATGAGTGGATGGGAAATAGGAAATACATCCCAGGGATCACTTTTGTCTCTCTGCTCGACAGTGGCACAGGAAAATAACTTTTTTGGGTGGCGTAAGCCAGGGAACCCTGTTGGCTAGGCTGACGTAGGCCCTTGGGCCGATAGCCTAGTATCTACCTATGAAGCTATGAACCTTTTATAAGTAACATTTAAAGCTTAGCATTTCAGTAATGTGTTGCTGCTTATGTAAATTTGTCAGAAAAAGTGACAACTGCCTTTAAACCCAGAAGTGTTATGTTCTCCTCCTCTCAACAAAACAGTGGAAAACAGTTCCACAGCTTTTGTCTTTTTTAACATCAGCTGCTGTGTTCTGACATTAACAGGATTAATTGCCCGTCTAAGATTGACAGCAGTACCTGACAGGGTAAACTACAGATTTAACTGTGTCTATAATATGTCATGCAGGTGGAGACGAATACCTCTGCAAAGTATGTGAGAAGTTAAGCTTAAAATAAAAAGTAGGTAGGCTTTTCCTTCCTTTGGCTCCAATACAAGACATAAAAGTTTTAAAAACTACAAGCAGGTTAATGGTACGTACACACTGCTAGAAGCATATTGTAGGGAGAAAAGAAACCTAACAATTGAGTTAAACTGCAGGAGAAGTTGGAGTTTTCCTTTAAGGAGATCTGCAACTAATGAAGAGTTTCCTACTTCAGGATTTCATCTACAAATTTAGTGCATGCTGCCATTGAAGAATTAATTGCCTATATTACATTAAAAAAAAGAAGTTGGTAAGCTAGAAATATTGCAATAGGGAATGTCTGGTAAAACAACAGGTTCATAGTTGCTAAGTATCTTGTCCAAAGGAGGATGCATTCAGGAGTGCAGCACCCCTACCCCCCCTCCTTAAAGTGAACTGCAGCATAAGCAATTCATCTGCATGGTGTGAGATTAAAACCCACAGCCTTCTGCACCAAATACAAGTGTGCTGCCTGTTTTGCTACCAATGCTGCTTTGTACTTCTGTAGCACAAACATTGACTGCCATTTGTTAAACAAAACAGTTACACATTGAAAACAAACAGCATTAACAATAGTAAACAATAGTAAACTTCTCTTCCCTTGAAACTCACAATTCCTTGAAAATGCACTGAAACTCACAATTTCCTCAGCAGTCTTGTAGTTGGTGTAGAGAATTCAGACTCTTGTCTCAACTGAAACTCAAAATTTCTTGAGTGGTCTGGTAGCTGGTATAGAGGATTGAGGCTATGATCTCCTGTAAGCAGGGTACAGGGTTTGAGCCTGAGTAAGTTAAATGACTAATCTAACCCCCTTAACTAGGGCACCCCCCTCCCCACACAAACACAAGTACACGCACACATGCACAGATGCGCATGCAAGCACATACACACACAACACACATGCACACACATATACACATACAGCACACACATGCTTGGATGCACATATCCACACACACACACACACACACACACACACACACACACACACACACACACACACACACAAAACTTACAAACTGCATGGCTAATGCAAGTTTAAAATCTGTGCAAGTACAGAATGTGTTTACATCACATTTTCACTGGCATGTGTGTGTCATACTCCTTGACTAGAATGTGTTTACATTACATCTGCACTGGCATGCGTGTCGTATTCCTTAACCAGAATGTTTACATCACATCTGCACTGGCATACGTGTGTCATACTCCTTGACCAGAATGTGTTTACATTACATCTGCACTGGCATGTGTGTCATATTCCTTGACCAGAATGTTTACATTACATCTGCACTGGCATGCATGTCATATTCCTTGACCAGAATGTTTACATCACATCTGCACTGGCATGCATGTATCGTATTTCTTGACAGATGCAAAGTGTGTGTGCATCTTAAGGAAGATGCTGCCACGGTGTTAAAGAAGAAATAAATATATTTTTTAAATTGACTACAAAGTAAATATGGAAGCCCCCTTGCCAGTGGACCCCCAAAGATACCGGGCCCTAGGCAACTGCTTACGACTGTGAGTGCTGGCTCCTGCTCTGCCCTAAAGAACTTACATGTGATTGGGTAGAGAGTTAAGGCTTTTTGTCTACCAGAATCAGAGGTTGGCAAAATGATTAAGGTGCTTACTTTCAAAACAAGAGGTGAAGGGTTTGGTTATCACTACAGAAACTTGACTTGGTTAAAATAATCGACAAGGGCAACTTCTTACGTATGAGTAACCATGTTTACTAAGACATAGGATCATTTTGATGAGGAAACACTGAGGTCTCTCAGGTTGGTTTAGGTGTGTAGTGAGGTACATGTTGAAGGGTGCATTATATTCAATGATGGGCCTAAGAAGGGAGGAACAGAGAAGGAGTGTAACTTTTCTGGACTGGGGGGGCGGTGTAATACCACAAAGGATAAGTTGTACAAGGCAGAAGAATGAGGGATTTTCTAACCATGACAAAAACATGAGGATCAAAAGAAAATCACCAGAAGTCCAAGTCCCTGATAACTTTCACAATTAAGTGGAATGTAACATGTATGGTACATGCTAATGATGCAAAAGTCACTAAAGCAAGCTATGCTGCAGTTCTTGATGTTGAAAGTAAACCACTGAGTAACACACAGACTATTTTTATTCCAGTTATTTCTTAAGACTGTAAATATCAGAATGGGAATTAGTAACTGCCCCAGTTTGCAGTCATCAGCAAAGTTTGTTCCCAGTGAATGCAGGTTTGTGAACAGGTATCCAACATTAGTTAATAGCGTTCACTTCAGTACTGTACCTTTGCAGGTTTGCGAACAGGTATCCAACATTAGTTAATAGCGTTCACTTCAGTACTGTACCTTTGCAGTAGTGTTGAAAGGAGCCTGTGCAGAAACAGTAACCCAGCAGGCAACCATATCTGTTTGTGTTTGGAATCAGTCTGTTACCCTGTATACATTGAACCATTTGCCACTTTGTGAATCTGATCTTGTTAAGTGGTTACTATGTCTGTGATGAATAGTTCATTACACTGAGTGTTGTTTTATATATATATGATATGATTTTTTTTTTTAATAATCTTCGGACATAGAGAGTTTAGCTTTGTGCATAAAAGCACCTTAGGAGCTTAGAGGCAGCAATGTTCTGCATTGCTGGATAAATGCACCTTAGGAGCCTAGAGGCAGCGATGTTCTGCACTGGTGGATAAATGCACCTCAGAAGCCTAGGGATGACAATGTTATGCATTGCTGGATAAATGCACCTTAGGAGCTTAGAGATAGCGATGCTCTGCACCTGTACATCTGCTGCATCATTTTACTTATCTACGTTTTACTACTGTTGTTTGTCAAGCGTTTGACTCTAATAACCAAGTTAAGCTGTTGATACTGAGCAGAGTCCCTTACATTTCTTTTATACTTATCAAGGCAATTCAGGTTGTGGCACCTTGCTAGGTAATCCAAACTTGTCAGTTTTCTCCTGCTGCTATGAAACAGTGGCTGTTAGTTTTCTATAGCACCTCCAACATTTCTGTCCAACCATTTCTGGACTCCGCATCCCTCAGAATTGCTTTGTCTTTATACCTCACCATGTGACATCCCTTTCTTTTCTGTTTTTTCCCTCCTGCCTTGACATCTGTAAAGGCCTACTACCCAATTTCCTAGTTCTGTTTCTCTGGATATCTCTCCCGTTGTCTCAGTACTTCAGTGCAATTTATGTAAAAGGGCTCAAATTGCTACCATTTTATAACCAATAATCCAGAAGTCCCCCTACCTCCAACCTAATCTTCATTGTTGATTGATGTCTACCAGTTAGCTCCATAAAGCTTAAGATGTATAACATAGATTTATTTTTTGTATTTCTCCCGAAAAAAAAGGGTAGCATTCTTATCGAGGTTCATTGACCTGTTTGCACTTACCATATCAGTAGCTGTACTTTCCACAGCCTACTGAACTAATCCCCAGTTGTCCTTCCACCATCTTTGGCAAACACAAGGGTTTGAAGTTTACTACTATTAATGCAGATATCATTTAGGGAACTTTGTCTTTCTGGAAAACCCTGGATAGCTGTGCACAAACCATATGTGACATTCGATTCATTCAATCCTATATGAATAGAAACATTTCATCCTTCAGAATATGGTCTTCTTCTTTTGACTTTTCCCGGTTAGGGGTCGCCACAGCGGATCACCTGTCTGCTCATGACTGGCAGTGGAGTTTTACGGTGTCGAGTTGCCAGCCCGGTGCCCAACCTTCCACAGAAGGTACACACACGCACACACTCACTCCTAGGGCCAATTTAGAGTATCTAATCCATCTGCAGCATGTCTTTGGGATGTGGGAGGAAACCGGAGCACCCGGAGGAAACCCATGTGACCACAGGGAGGACATGCAGACTCCGCACAGAAGGCACCCCAGCCAAGGATCGAACTGGAGAACCTCTTGCTGTGAGGCGGCAACCTTCAGAATATGGTAACCATATGAAATGGCAGGACTTTCAACATAGGCCTAACAATATATGTATTACAACTCTGTATGCCTCAGGTGATAATATCACTGCAACAGAAAACATCTTATGTTGGCTAAGTAACAACATCAGAACAGAAACTGTTTTAATGGGAGATTTCAACATAAACTGAACAGTCTGTAGCTCCAATACACAAACCACACCCATAAACTATTGCTTTATCCCTATCATTCAGGAACCAAATAGAGTAAACAAGCCCTTTGGCAGACAATCTAGTCTAGACTAAATCCTCACCAATAAACCAAACTGTATAACCAGATAACTATATAACCAGATCAGGATATGCACCAGACACTATTAGCAACCACTTGCCCACCTTTGCTCTCAGAAATAAGAACATAAGAACATAAGGACAAAGGTGATAGTTGAACAAGGATCTAACCTCTCCTAACCTCTCTGATCAATGCATGGACCTCAAACAGTGAAAATGATTGGTGCTCCCTTACCACCTTTATTTTCCCAACTGCCAACTGCCAATACTTTAATATATAAACGTGACAACTGCAGCCGTCTAGTCCTTTCTACAAAAATACAAACCAAACAGAGATTTACGCTCAAGAGATAAAGCCATTAACTGTGTCACACAATCTTTATAAACACAGCTGGTGTGCTCTTACTAGGTCACAAAATTATGGAACTCTATTCCTGTGCAAATCAAAATTCTCTCACCCTTCTTAAGAACTCAGCTTGGGATCTCTTAAACATTTCCTGTCTCTGTTTTTGTCGCTCTCCTGACTAATATCGGCCTTGCGCTAACAGCCCTCTCCGCCCTAACAGCTCTTCTACAGCTAACCTAAAATATGTGTCCATTATATACAATCGTGCTAAGTCAAATACCTCTTACACTATGAATGTCTAAGCCCATGACCTGTTTGAATGTATGTATATATGAGTGTTTGTACCACTACCTTTAAACTCTATATATAAAAAACAAATACCTTCACTTTATGGAATGTTTAAATCTGAATTCCTAAGAATCTTGTAACTTATTGTCTAGAAGTAACATGTATCTATTTTTGTATTTTGTATGCTGGTTTTATATGCTTTTCTCCTCCCACCAACCTCCACTGAAAAGGGGAAAGCTTTGTCATCGCAGGCATACTTTTTCTGTAAGCAAATGCTTAATAAACCAAATAAAGAAAAATGCTGAATTCCAGAATGTGGGCACTGAAGAGCAAAAAATCCAGACTTACATATATTAAGTCCAAGATTGCCACTTCATTGAATATTCTGTTTTCTCTGAGGTATGGAGATGTCGTAGTTGGTATACACACACACACACACACACACACACACACACACACACACACACACATATCTATATATATATATATGTGTGTGTGTGTGTGTGTGTGTGTATAAATATGGGTCTACTTCAAAATATTGAAAGACCACTTTCTCTAACCCAAATGATCTAGATGAAAATATTCAAACCGCATTTCCCCGAACTGTCAAATCATCAAAAACGTTCACCGGGAAAGGAACCACTTGGCTACCAGGACAAAATACGCACAATGAAGCAAGTAAAATTCACCAAAGTGGGGGGCTTCAGACCCTACACCCCTACCAGCTCAGAGATCGCACTATAGTAAGGGCAACTTTCCCCATGGTGACCAAATGGTTCCTTTCCCAGTGAATGTTTCTGATGGTTTGATGATTTGTGGAAATGTGGTTTTGATATTTTCATCTCAATGATTTGGGATTCGAGTAAGTGTTCTTTCGATTTTATATTTATATATGTATATATATATATATATATATATATATATATATATATATATATATATATCTCAAGGAGCATATGTATGTATGTGTGTGTGTTGGGAGTTGCCACCCTGCAAAAACAAGATTAAAAGAGAATTAATTAATTTATTTATTTATCTTTGTTGCTGGGAAAGACCATCTGTGATAAAATCAAGTTTCAGCAGAGGACCATGGAAAATAGAGCCACATTTTCTACAAATATACAAAAATTACAAAAATTTCAAAAAACACAAAGATACAAACATTGCAGATAACAAGTAATGAAAATTAAACATTAGATTTCAGTGTGTGTGTGTGTGTGTGTGTGTGTGTGTGTGTGTGTGTGTGTGTGTGTGTGTGTGTGTGTGTGTTTGTGTGTATAGATATATATATATATATATATATATATATATATATATATATATATATATGTATAAATGGGTGTACTATCAAAATGATGAACGGAGATGCTCTGCAGTCCAAAATCGAAAGACGGATGTTTGATTTTCTGTGTCGCTGAACATCTCCGTGTTCATCATATCAGTGAATGCACAGTGCATTCTCTGATATGAGCTCAAAGTACTGCATAAAGATCGTGGTATAGTGCCATTTGGAAAATTCATCCCTTTCCTCAATGTAGTGCGATCTCGGAGTTGGAATATATCATTAGCAGGGGGGCATACCCCTCTGCAAAAACATGATGTGAGGTATAGGAGTTTCATTTACCTGTTCTCCTATGTGGACATCAAGTGATCTGTTCGGCGACAATGTTGAATATGCTGAATTTGTTTGTGTTATATATTTTTAATTTAGTTTTTTTTTTCTAGAGTTCCGAACGGGGCTTATTTTTTTAATTTGACATTTTGATATACTATGTATATGAGAAGAAAGTTATTACATAAGTTACATACAAGAAATACAGTGTCTTTACAATCATATATACAGGAAACACGGCTTATAAATAAGAGAGGAAATATAGTGTGGGAATTCTGAGAAGAAGACGATAGTTTATACTGTAGAGCTTTTAATAATAGGGCATAGTATGAGTAATTATTGTTTATGAGATTGACCAGTGAAAAAAGTAGTAGTAATATATGAATGTTTGAGACAGAACAGACACAAATTAAAAAATATATACATTAGTCTTGAGTAGATAAGGAATAGAAAAAATTTGGAATGAATGATATAGGGAATTTAATGAGAAGTGGATGTTATAATTGGACAAGAAATTAATTCCTTTACTTATAAACAGATCTTACTAAAGAAAAACACTTTCCTTATAATGAGATGACTAGCCTTCTGACCCTGTTTTTCTTAGTGTAGTTAATGCCACATAAAGGGGAATGAGAAGAGATGGAAAGCAGTAGCAGAAAATGGCGTAGGAACAAACCCAGATTGTGCTTTATTATTAACTTAAAAGTGTTTGTATTTCCTTGTTTGGAATGCAAAGGGAAAATGTTCTAAGTTTTCTTGTAACTTGATGGGGGTATAGAGAGACCATAGCTGAGTTGTATGTTTTGGAGGTGTTGAGAAGAGAGTTGTTCTTTGATCTGGGCCTAGGTTTAGAGTACGGTAGCAGCATATTTTTCAGTGATGGGCATTTATTAAGGAAATGGTTTACATTGAGGACTATTTTAAGTTGTGAGTGTCAAGATCATGGGGGAGTTCTAACCAGTATAGACGTCTAAGGGCTACAGAGTGGTGAACATTTATAGAGGGGTGTTTGCAGTAAATTTTGCCATTTTATTGTAGAACAAATCAAGTTTTTTGTAAGGGTGTCACTGAGTTTAAGAGCGGGGTACAGAAGGATTGGAAGTTGGAAAGTTGTGGCTGTGGATTTTCTTGTGGAGCCTGTCAGAAACCCTCTTACCATGTAGAGGGATCCCACTTCTAGGTATTTTTAATGGCTTGCAACAGATGTTGGTCTTTAAGTCTGTTGTCAGTAAAGACCCTGAGTAATTTTGATTGTTTTACACATTCAGCTTGTGGGTTAGTAGTTGATAAGATGTGAAATTTGAACTTATGTTCTGTCAGACTATTAGGAGTAAAGAAAAATAGGTTTTGTCTTTTTGGGGTTAAGAAGCAGATTTGAATTGCAAAGCCAGGTTTCAATGAACAAGACAGCCTGAGTGATGGCTTGGAGGGAATGTAATGATTATGCAGAACAGATGAGTGGTGCGTTTGTCTGCATATCAAATTAAAGTTGCTTGTTTAGAAGTAGTATGTATGGTGTTTGTTGATAAATATGTTAAAGAGTGGGCATAGTATCAGTCCTTGGAGAACCCTAACTGTGACTGATACAAAATCAGAGAAATCTTCCATCCAGTTGATGGCTTGCTGCCTATTTGATAGGGAACTCTGGAGCCAAGTTGGGAATGATTTATTAAGACCTATAGTTGCTAGCTGATATCCTAGTTTCTGCTGTGATACTCTGTCAAAGGCTTTTAATAGTTCCAGAAAAGTAGTTGAGACTAGGTTGCCATTGATTCTGTGTTAATTGACTGCATTGGTAAAGCCAAGGAGGGTGGTTGTAATGGTATGATTTGGTCAGAATCCATGTCATGTGGGAGAAAAGTGGTGGTCATTAAGGAATTTGATTAGCTGGGAGTGAATGCATCTTTGAAGTATTTTGGATGTGAGTAATTGTGTTGCAGTAGGTGGGTGATTGTGTTGCAGTAGGTGGGTGATTGTATTGCAGTAGTTGGGTGATTATGTTGCTGTAGGTTGGTGATTGTGTTGCTGTAGGTGGGTGATTGTGTTGCAGTAGGTGGGTGATGTTGCAGTAGGTGGTGTTGCAGTAGATGGATGCTTGTGTTGCAGTTGGTGGGTGATTGTGTTGCAGTAGGTGGGTGATTGTATTGCAGTATGTGGGTGATTGTGTTGCAGTAGGTGGTTTTGCAGTAGGTGGTTGATTGTATTTCAGTAGGTGGGTGATTGTATTGCAGTTGATGGGTGATTGTGTTCCAGTAGGTGGGTGATTGTGATGCAGTAGGTGGGCGATTGTATTGCAGTAGGTGGGTGATTGTATTGCAGTAGGTGGTGTTGCAGTAGGTGGGTGATTGTTTTGCAGTAGGTGGGTTATTGTGTTGCAGGAGATGGGTGATTGTGTTGCAGTAGGTGGGGGATTGTATTGCAGTTGGTTGTGTTGCAGTAGGTGGATGACTGTATTGCAGTAGGTGGGTGATTGTGTTGCAGTAGGTGGGTGATTGTATTTCAGTAGGTGGGTGATTGTATTGCAGTAGGTGGGTGATTGTATTGCAGTAGGTGGGTGATTGTGTTGCAGTAGGTGGTGTTGCAGTAGGTGGGTGATTGTTTTGCAGTAGGTGGGTTATTGTGTTGCAGGAGATGGGTGATTGTGTTGCAGTAGGTGGGGGATTGTATTGCAGTTGGTTGTGTTGCAGTAGGTGGATGACTGTATTGCAGTAGGTGGGTGATTGTGTTGCAGTAGGTGGGTGATTGTATTTCAGTAGGTGGGTGATTGTATTGCAGTAGGTGGGTGATGTGTTGCAGTAGGTGGGTGATGTGTTGCAGTAGGTGGGTGATGTGTTGCAGTAGGTGGGTGATTGTGTTGCAGTAGGTGGGTGATTGTATTGCAGTAGGTAGGTGAATATGTTGCACTAGGTGGGCGATTGTGTTGCAGAAGGATGGTGATTGTATTGCAGTAGGTGGGTGATTGTGGTGCAGTAGGTAGGTGATTTTGTTGCAGTAGGTGGGTGATTGTATTGCAGTAGGTGGTGTTGCAGTAGGTGGGTGATTGTGGTGCGGTAGGTAGGTGATTGTGTTGCACTAGGTGGTGATTGTGTTGCACTAGGTGGGTGATTGTGTTGCAGTAGGTCGGTGATTGTATTACTATAGGTGGGTGATTGTGTTGCAGTAGGTGGGTGATTGTGTTGCAGTAGGTGGCTGATTGTGTTGCAGTAGGTGGGCGATGTGTTGCAGTAGGTGAGTGATTGTGTTGCAGTAGGTGGATGATTGTGTTGCAGTAGGTGGGTGATTGTATTGCAGTAGGTGGTGTTGTAGTATGTGGGTGATTGTGGTGCAGTAGGTAGGTGATTGTGTTTCACTAGGTGGATGATTGTTTTGCAGTAGGTCGGTGATTGTATTATTATAGGTGGATGATTGTGTTGCAGTAGGTGGGTGATTGTGTTGCAGTAGGTGGCTGATTGTGTTGCAGTAGGTGGTGTTGCAGTAGGTGGGTGACTGTGTTGCAGTAGGTGGGTGATTGTGTTGCAGTAGGTGGCTGATTTTGTTGCAGTAGTTGGTGTTGCAGTTGGTGGGTGATTGTATTGCAGTAGGTGGATGATTGTGTTGCAGTGGGTGATTGTGTTGCAGTAGGTGGGGGATTATGTTGCCATAGGTGGTGTTGTAGTTGGTGGGTGATTGTATTGCAGTAGGTGGTTGATTGTATTGCAGTAGGTGGGTGATTGTATTGCAGTAGGTGGGTGATTGTATTGCAGTAGGTGGGTGATTGTGTTGCAGTAGGTGGGTGATTGTATTGCAGTAGGTGGCTGATTGTATTGCAGTAGGTGGCTGATTGTGTTGCAGTAGGTGGTGTTGCAGTAGGTGGGTGACTGTGTTGCAGTAGGTGGGTGACTGTGTTGCAGTAGGTGGGTGATTGTGTTGCAGTAGGTGGGTGATTGTGTTGCAGTAGGTGACTGATTTTGTTGCAGTAGTTGGTGTTGTAGTTGGTGGGTGATTGTATTGCAGTAGGTGGGTGATTGTGTTGCAGTGGGTGATTGTGTTGCAGTAGGTGGGTGATTATGTTGCCATAGGTGGTGTTGCAGTTGGTGGGTGATTGTATTGCAGTAGGTGGGTGATTGTGTTGCAGTAGGTGAGTGATTTTATTGTAGTTGGTGAGTGATTGTGTTGCAGTAGGTGGTGTTGCAGTAGGTGGGTGATTGTGTTGCAGTAGGTGGGTGAATGTGTTGCAGTAGGTGGGTGATTGTTTTGCAGTAGGTGGGTGAATGTGTTGCAGTAGGTGGGTGATTGTGTTGCAGTAGGTGGGTGACTGTATTGCAGTAGGTGGTGTTGCAGTAGGTGGGTGATTGTGGTGCAGTAGGTGGGTGATTGTGGTGCAGTAGGTAGGTGATTGTGTTGCACTAGGTGGGTGATTGTGTTGCAGTAGGTGGCTGATTGTGTTGCAGTAGGTGGTGTTGCAGTAGGTGGGTGATTGTGTTGCAGTAGGTGGGTGATTGTGTTGCAGTAGGTGGGTGACTGTGTTGCAGTAGGTGGGTGATTGTGTCGCAGTAGGTGGGTGATTGTATTGCAGTAGGTGGGTGATTGTGTTGCACTAGGTGGGTGATTGTGTTACAGTAGGTGGGTGATTGTGTTGCAGTAGATGGGTGACTGTGTTGCAGTAGGTGGGTGATTGTGTCGCAGTAGGTGGGTTATTGTATTGCAGTAGGTGGGTGATTGTGTCGCAGTAGGAGGGTGATTGTATTGCAGTAGGTCGTTAATCAGTTAGGTATATTGAACTGACACCTTTTTGAAGGGGAATTATGAAAGGTTTTTTCCAGATAGTCGGGTATAGCTTTCATGTATTAATCTGTTGATTAGGATGGAGATGGGAGATGCTGTGTCTGTAGCTACAATTTTTAGATACTCACTGGCAAGGCGTCTGCTGCCAGGGTTGCTGGCTTCAGGTTTTGTAATTATTATTTATTTATTTTTTGCGCTGGGGATGGGTGCGTATATTAACTGATGTGCAGAGTTGTTATG
>NC_056736.1:756935051-757002551 GCF_019279795.1 Protopterus annectens
TGATTTTATTTTGAAATTGAATTTGTTCTGGAATGTTTTCTTCAAAATAACAAACATTTACACCTTCCTGTATGTGCTGATGGTTTCCCAGTAACCACTCAATCTGATTTAACACAGCCCTGGAATACCTATGGAATATTAATGCAACATGGTGATCAAAGCAGATGAAATTAGTGACCAAAGTGCCAAAATCCTTTACTGGCTATGGATACTGGCTTTATAATAAGTTATTGGTAAGTGTTTTTTTTAACAGATGTGGCTGTACTTTTCTACATTTGATTTAAGCCTTTTTTTATAAAACTGTTGGTTTGCGAAGATTAATTCTTGATGTAGACATACAATGTCAAAGGGTTGGTTCCACTATAACAACCAGTTTTGCAGGCTTAGATAACTGTAGACCTGGATGTAAGGTCAGTGAATTATATACCAAAAAGGAGGACTCCTAGTATTGAGTCCTGGGGTACATAATGCTAGTTACCCTCATCTTCTGAGTAGTTTTTGCCACTTTATCTATATTGGCAATATATTTCTGCCAGTTCTGTATACACCTTACCACATAAAGGTCTGTGTTCAGGTCTCATAGCCTGTTTACACTGCCAACATGCAGGATAGTGTCAAATGATTGTTTAGATCTAGTCAGACTGTGGGGACAGAATGATCACTATCTACTGCCTCAGCGACCTTTATGAGGAGGTTTACTAAATTAAGTAGCCATGACCTGTCTTTGACAAAACCAAACTGCTGAGGACCTAGTTATATGAGGTTCTTGATATTGTAGTTTATGAAATCAGATAAGATTGTTCCATGGCTTTAAAATAGTCTAGTTAGCCCGATAGGTTTATAGTTCAGGGTCTACTGTAGCCTTCCCCCATTGAGGGAGCATCAGAATAGCGGTTGTCTGTACGTTAGGGACATGCCCCTGTGGCTAGGTTTATGTAAAATTACTTCAGAGGGCAGTCCACAGGATATGAGTGGCACTATTTGTATATTGTCTGAAACCATGGAAGTGGTATGTTTTTTTTTTTTTTTTTTTTTTGCATAGCATAGTTAGGACATGTTCCCTCAGGATTCCGGGGGCTAAAAAAATTCAAGGATTTGTGAAATTTCTGTAACTTTTTCTGGGGTAAAAGTGGCACTAAATTAATCTGCAAGTACATAAGCCATGTCGTTTAGGTCAGTATATGTGATGCAGTTTTGAATCGGTTCAGACCACTGCTTGGTGTTATTTCATAATTTTCTGGTGTAAGTAAAGAAGGACAGATAACTTTACTTGGCTTCAGATAATAGTTTCTGTTCATGTTGGAGTTTGACATTTCCAATGGTACCTTTTAGTTCTTTGCTGATCTTTTTAATAGATTATTTGATGTGGGTAGATTTTGCTTTGTAAAAAGGCTTAATAATTTTTTCTCCTTTTGTTATATGACTTATTTACACAGGTGGGTCACCTGGGTGGTTTGTTTAAAATTTCTATTATATTTAATTCTAGAAGGGGCTGCCACCTCTAAACATAAGTTCTAGCTGAGTCTCCCTGGAGAGTGGTGATATTACAAGTTCTGAGAGCTCTGCATAGAGTTTGAGTAGGTTTGTCTGTCTGGATTCCTTACCTTCAGATTTGCTCATGAGGGGATGGAGTGTTTGAGAGTTTAAAGGAGAAGGTCACAGCTTTTTCATTTTTATTTATTTTTTATAAAGTGAGTTAAATGATCCGTACTTTACTGTATTATTTCATTAGTAGCGTACTGGACATTAGTGATGAAGTGAGAAGTGAATCCTAGGATAAAGCTCCCATTTATAATTATAAAAAACTGAATTGAAAGAAAATTAAAATGTTAGTCAAACAAACATCACTTCCATCAATATACCACTCTTAAATAGAACTCTATTATAATTGAATTGGCTGTAAACATTTAAGAAAAATGAATAAATACTCAACAAGTTAGTAAATATTCCTCTGAGACTAACATGGATGTCTGTGCTTTTAACGAACAAAAAATTGGAATCTTTCAGTCTACTTTTCCAAAATTTAAAAATAATAGTAATGATTATAGTTATTGTGGGCCCTGATCCACAGTACCCCCATGAAGGTTCAGGAAAGTTTTACTGGAGAGTTACATAACAAACAAAAGTTTGCATCTGCCATTTCTGGTCCCGTGTTTCTTGTAGCTCGGTTAACTCTAAAACAGTCTTTTATATGTTCATTATGGCTGGACAAAACCACACCACATGTATATAGTTTAGTTTCTTCACATGTGCAGGAGGTTCCTCACTGTTCCCAGACTCTTTTTTTTTTTTTTTTTTTCCCACTGTTACTAGGGAATGTTGTCAGTCATGTCATCAATATTGTAAATTAAATAAGGTGGGGAGGTAGGGAAGATGCAAGTTTTTGTTTTTGATGAAAACATCCAACCATTCCTTCTCTGTAAACCTAATATTAAGACTAGTTTCCAACATCCGTTTTAAATAACTAACGTTTGACTCAGTCTTTGTATAAATTCTATTTAGCTTCAACGTTGTGTTTACTATTAACATGTTGTAAGATGGTACTAACTAAAGCTTACTAATTTCTAAGTGTGCATGATTCTTTTGAGTGAAACAGCATTTAAACAGATTATCATATTTGGAAATGAACTTAGTAAATGTTAAAAAAAGAAGGCAGATGGAGGGTCGCTGTTAACAGGCGAGAGCGAAGGTCTTCGAATAGGTTGAAGGAAGAAGAAGCAGAGGTAGAAGACAAGGAGGGCATTTTGGACCAATAACTGAGGGCATCGTGTTGGAAAGAATAGGCGATAGTAAGGGGCAGGACATTTATCATCCAGGAGTTGTGCCTGTACAGAGCCAGATATGTTCTAGGGATTCGCTTGTTTGTGCCTTTAAAAAGTTGTTTTTTCTTAGTGTGAGAGGAAGAGAGGTCCAAATTAAATGGAAAACAAATCTCCACTGTCTACGTGGATTATACAGTGGAGAAATATTTTTCAAACTAGGGCATTTGTCTGGATAATAGGATGAGTTTCTAGGAAGTGACCAGTTGGAAAGGTGTGAGGTAAAGCCTTAGCTGTAACCACTTTATTTTAAGGCCAGACAGTGATGTGTCCCATAATGATGACTAGTGACAAATTTTGCAACCTTATTATAACCCTGTTAGAAAAGTGAGAGTTGAATGGATTGTAGATTAATGAAGCTGGGAGCAGTATAAGGTAGTGTAGAGATCAAAATGAATTGAACATTACCTTTTCTCGCATTATCTGTGAGGTACTGTTTGACTCTACAGAGTGCCCCTAGCTTTTGGTTGGTGTTTTTTACTGCTTGTTTTACGTAATGATCAATTTTTAAGCTTTTGTCATAAGGACTCCTAGAAGCTTAGTTTGACTTGCTAGTTCTATGTTGGTATTGTTAGAAGAAGAGATATTGAAATTAGTTTTGTGGTCAGTTAAATGCTTTGGGGTAAATATCATCAGTTTTGTTTTTTAGGCTTAAGGGGAAGCTAAGCATCAGACAGACAGTCCTCTGTAGTGGAGAAAGCCACTTGGGTGAGTTGTTTTATCTATGATTCTAGAAGAACATATGACTGTGGACTCAGCTGCATACTGTATAATAGTGACTTATTTAATGACTATATTGAACACAAACCTCTCAACCTCTTAGCCTAAGAAATCTGGACAAAGGCTAAAATGATGGGGGGACAGAGGTCCAAAAATAGGGTCAGATTTTAATTATTGTTCTTATAAACTTTCAAAGTTACTACAATAACAGGATTTGTGTTAGTATAGAATTTCTGAAGGATTTGGAGTCTGAAACTGAAATGTATGTCATTATCTAGTCATTTCAGTCCTCTGTGATTTGCCAGAAAAACAGAATTTTTTTGAGGAACAGACCAAAATTGTAAGGCAAAAATCTGGACATTCTGTGAAACTCTGGACAGTCGAGAGGCATGGTTGAACAACAGGGGATCTAAAATGTATCCTTGAGAGACACTCACAGTAATGGGAAGAAAGAGGAGCTGTCAGTTTGCCATTTTATTGCCTGTTTTCTATTTGAGAGGTAGCTGGAGAACCAAGATAGAGAAGTTTGACATATTCCTAGGCAAACTAGTTTTTGAAGCAATGTCTGGTGGGATACCATGTCAAAAGCTTTGGAAAGATCTAGGAAAAGTGCTGAGACTAAATTCCTAGAGTTTGATTGTTGGTTAACAGATGTTATAAAACTAAAGAGATCGATACATGTACTATGACAAGGGTGGAAATGTGCTGTAGAAGGGAAAGGAGGCAGTTGTCAGGGAGAAAGCAGAGAAGTTTATATTGGAGACAGTATGGCGATAGGTTTGAAGTTTACAGGTCATATGTTTCCACCTTTATGGAGAGGAAGAATGTAGCACCTTTTCCATAGGGTTCAGACATCCCTTTCAACGATGGAGTGGTTGATTAGGATAGAGACAGGAAACACTAGAGCATCAGCAACAATTTTTAAGTATTCAAATGGTATGTTATCAGGATAAGGGTGGTACATCTTAAGGTTAGTAATAGTTTTTTGATGGTAGAAATTGAGACAAGTTTTGAGTACAAGTGTTTTAGGGGCTAACAAGGGAGGTATAAAACTTGTGTCTGCCTGTTCTGACAGTTTAACAAGAGAGATTATGGTTTGCATGAAGAGGGTATTAAATTTGCTGGCTATACATCAATGGAAAAGTTTTGCTAATCTCAGCAAAAGTAAGCATTCTGTTTGCTCATGTTTCTCAGAGATCAGATAGAGTAGTACTTAGCATTAATTAGTTTATTCAGTCTAAAGTTTCCCTTAGAAGGGCACCAACTTGCGCTGTAATAAATTAAACCGGTACCCTTGAGGATATGACTATCTCAGTTTTCAAACCAAAGTCCAACACCTCCTTTAGCCTAGTTCTTGGTGGAAGATTTGGACAGCAGATCTTCTTCTAGACGAACGACCTTTATCTTCTTCCCAAACCAGGTGGGTTTTGCAGTTGAACTTGTCTGTCCCTAGGATGAACTTGAAGATGGTCTAGATAGATTATAGTGTTCTACCCTGGTTAACAAACATAGAATAAAGTAAAATAAATACAACACATATTGCCAGCCAACAGCACTAGCTGAATAGTGTAATATCTTAAGTAGGCCCATGTCCCTTTTATTTTCAACATCATCCTTTTTTATATCTATACGAGGAGTGGAGAAGTGCCAGAAAAATCTGAAATTTTAATTTGCGTAATTTTTATCTTCTTAAAATTGAAATAATAAGGCAAATATGTCATTACGAACAGTATTTTGGGAAATACCACCACCTTTAAACCTGTAACTAACTCAAGAAGGGAAATGCATCTTGTTTCATAAAATAATTATTTTTTTCTATAGTCCTTTATCAGTTTATTTGAAACAGGCATTCTCATAATAAAACAACATTTATCCAGAAAAAAAAAACAAGCTTGCTGTTTTCATTGTTATAGTATTCTGTACTGTATTCACACACCAGTGTCATGCCCATAGCCATTCTTATATAGTTTGTCCTTTGTGTTGCCTTTTAAGTCCCAAATCGAAGCCCCGTCGTGTTTCTTTATGCTCATAAGTACTGCATCCTTGCTAGCTGTGCTGCTTTTTATTCTGCAGCTCCGTCTTCTCCCCCATAACTCAAGCTGACAAAGTAAATGTGCAGCAGGAGTGGAAGTGATGCAGTACAGAAGACAACCCTGCCAAATGCCGACAGGCAGAAATATGACAGTGTGGCATGCGATGACAGTGTGGCATGCGATGATAGTGTGGCATGCGATGACAATGTGGCATGCGATGACAATGTGGCATGCGATCACAGTGTGGCATGCAATGACAATGTGGCATGCGATGACAATGTGGCATGCGATGATAGTGTGGCATGCGATGATAGTGTGGCATGCAATGACAATGTGGCATGTGATGACAATGTGGCATGCGATCACAGTGTGGCATGCAATGACAATGTGGCATGCGATGACAATGTGGCATGTGATGACAATGTGGCATGCGATCACAGTGTGGCATGCAATGACAATATGGCATGCGATGACAATGTGGCATGCGATGACAATGTGGCATGCAATCACAGTGCGGCATGCAATGACAATGTGGCATGCGATGACAATGTGGCATGCGATGCCAGTGTGGCATGAGATAATGTTGCAGCTAAATATACTGTGCACATGCTATAAACTAAAGCAAATGGTTTGTCCCTGTAAGAATCAAAATGGATCTGGAGATTATTTCATCTCATTTTGGGGTGGAACGTGCAGTTCTGCTGTCATGTAAGGAAACTTTTTGTTAAATCTGAGCCTCTGCCATGGACTGAAGCAGAGCTGCAATTGTAATGCCTCCCCTGCAACTGACACCAGTAAATGGTACCTATGTGAGATTACTATTAAATGTCAGAACCATGCAGGACCACTCACCCCTCCACCAAAAATAACTGCAAATCAAATAAAAATAGTTGGAAATATCACATTCCTGTAGAAACCCTGTTGTTTGTCCATCATATCTAATCAAGTATTACTTTTCCAGAATTTGTTGTAAATGGAACAGATTTTACCTTATGAGACAGAACAAGTTGCCCCTTGCTCTGGTACATAGCCACTTTCCTCTAGGGGTGTAGCAAGAAAAAATATACTTTATACTCATACCTGATGCTGTTGGTCCCCCAAGTCATATAAAATGTGTTCAACCCTTAAATTGATGCCTCTCTACATTTCGTAAAGGGGGTACATATTTGCTGTTGTTGTTTGTCATTGCCAGTTAAAACTTTAAAATTACTAATTTTAAAAGACCATTCCTGTCAAGTAAGCATGTTTTGTATAGTTCTATTTTCTGTTTTCTGTGAGCCATAATATATATAAGATGTGCTCAGAAAAAAAAATCTTTTTTTTCAGTACACTGAGTATGCCTAGCTATATAACCTCGCAGTTTCCTCTATACAGTTAGAAAAACTTGCTGGGACACGGCAGGCTTAAAAAAACACAGTCTGTTTGCAGAGCAAATTAAATTATGACAAAGAAATTAGGGATACCATATTCATTTTAGGGCTCGTATCTGGGCAGTTGTGTCTGATGGGGGTAAAAAAACATTAAAAATTGCAAGTGTCTTGCAGTTTTAGGTCAGGACGAACTTTCTTCTAATACCTACAGAAAGCTATGATCTTGTATTTGAAAACAATACTGATATGAAACATAAATAAATTCTACATCATTGAGCCATTATTCTGATATTAAAATGAAACGGTGTCATTTGCCCTGATTGTAGATATCCTTTTACTCCCGTATCAAATGTGTGCCACTTAACGGGTATTTTGTAATACCTTGTAAGTAAAACTGCTAGGTTAACAGCAACCTTAAGCAGGAACAGTCTGCTAAACCTTTAAATTACTGTACAAAACTAAATATTAATATATATATATATATATATATATATAGCTTATTCAGTGTCTCTGTTATCTAATGTACATTATCTATGCGGGTCTATATTATAACATCGAAGTCTTACAACTTTGAATGTTATAATATCGAACCCAGTAGAGTGAAACACCAGAAAGCCAAACAGTCAGAATAGTGAATTTTTTTTCCCAGGGAAAAATTTTGCTGTTCCGACAAACATACATACTATACAAGCACACCAAAATAAATAATCCACACACGCAAACACACACACACACTCACACACACACACACACACACACACACACACACACACACACACACACACATACACACACACACACACACACAAAACCCTACACTAAACCACACATACCACTAGTTATCCACTTACCTTAACCCAACCCTAACCCTAAGGTCCATCACTATAGCACACTCACTTTACCGCTCCTAACCCTAACTCACCTACCCCACCCTAACCCTCACGTCCACACAATCGTACACTTACCTGACCCGTGCCCTAACCCTACCTCACCTAACCCATTGTCCTTTCGCACACTCACCTTCGTTCGCACACTTACCTTAACCCGGTCCATAACCTTCACTCCACAGTCGAGGAAGTAATGAAGCTGCAGAAACGGTTGTAAGACTTTGCTGTTGTAATATAGACCCATCTATGCAGTATGTTAAGGATTAATGTCTTTAGCCAACAGTAATTAAATGGAAAAAAGGCTAAATCCCTCTTTAAAACATTTTATGCTATTAGTCTATTCCACATTTGAACACAAAACTGTCTGAAATGCCATTTCCTCGAGGCGGAAACAGATCATCTGGTAATTCACTATTTCTTTTCATCCTGAATGAGTGTTTCACATTAAACGCAACAAAGACAAGACAAGGAAAGCTACGCATATGCTTTTGCACATGTTAAAGCTGGGAGTTGTACTCAGTGTAAAAGATAACTAGCGATACTGTATGCCTGAGTTAAGTCGAAAACAGCATCAGTATTGTCTCCCAAGACATTAATTGTGCCATCAGATGGCACAGTTGTGATAAGCAACATTGATACAAATACCCATCCAATTTTCTAATTCCTTCAAGCTGGGTATTCATAAATTCACCCCTAGCATGACTGGCACCTTGAAAAAGGAAGTAAGGTCTAAAGGTGAGTGCTGTCAATATGTAAATGGCCACATGACCCATGTGCCTGATACATTCTGTGATTCTATGAAGTTATTGTCAAGGCGCAGATGGCCAGATGACCCATGTGCCTGGTACATTCTGTGATTCTATGAAGTTATTGTCAAGGCGCAGATGGTCACATGACCCATGTGCCTGGTACATTCTGTCATTCTATGAATTTACTGTCAATGTGTAAATGGCCACATGACCCATGCGCATGTTACATTCTGTGATTCTATGAAGTTACTGTCAATGTGTAAATGGCCACATGACTCATGCACCTGGTACATTCTGTGATTCTATGAATTTACTATCAATGTAAATGGCCACATGACCCATGCGCATGTTACATTCTGTGATTCTATGAAGTTACTGTCAATGTGTAAATGGCCACATGATCCATGTGCCTGATACATTCTGTGAGTCTATGAAGTTATTGTCAAGGTGCAGATGGTCACATGACCCATGTGCCTGGTACATTCCGTGATTTTATGAATTTACTGTCAATGTGTAAATGGCCACATGACCCATGCACATGTTACAGTCTGTGATTCTGTGAAGTTACTGTCAATGTGTAAATGGCCACATGACTTATGTGCCTGGTACATTCTGTGATTCTATGGAGTTACTGTCAATGTGTAAATGGCCACATGACACATGCGCCTGGTACATTCTGTGATTCTATGAAGTTACTGTCAATGCCTGGTACAGTCTGTGATTTTATGAAGTTACTATCAATTTGTAAATGGTCACATGACCCATACGCCTGGTACATTCTGTGATTCTATGAAGTTACTGTCAATGTGTAAATGGCCACATGACCCATGCAACTGATACATTCTGTGATTCTATGAAGTTATTTTCAAGGCGCAGATGGTCACATGACCCATGTGCCTGTTGCATTCTGTGATTCTATGAAATTATTGTCAAGGCGCAGATGGTCACAGGACCCATGCGCCATGGTCACATGACCCATGTGCTTGGTACATTCTGTGATTCTATGAAGTTACTGCCAGTGTGTAAATGGTCACATGACCCATGCGCCTGATGCATTCTGTGATTCTATGAAGTTACTGTCAATGTGTAAATGGTCACATGACCTATGCACCTGGTACATTCTGTGATTCTATGAAGTTACTGTCAATGTGTAAATGGCCACATGATCCATGCGCCTGATACATTCTGTAATTCTATGAAGTTATTGTCAAGGCGCAGATGGTCACATGACCCATGCGCCTGGTACATTCTGTGATTCTATGAAGTTACTGTCAGTGTGTAAATGGCCACATGACCCACGCGCCTGGTACATTCTGTGATTCTATGATGTTACTGTCAATGTGTAAATGGCCACATAACCCATGCGCCTGGTACATTCGATGATTCTCTGAAGTTACTGTCAATGTGTAAATGGTCACATGACCCATGCACCTGGTGCATTCTGTGATTCTATGAAGTTACTGTCAATGTATAAATGGTCACATGACCCATGCGCCTGGTACATTCTGTGATTCTATGAAGTTACTGTCAATGTGTAAAACATGACCCATGCGCCTGATTGGTGACATGACCCATGCGCCTGGTACATTCTGTGATTCTATGAAGTTACTGTCAATGTATAAATGGTCACATGACCCGGCTGCCTGGTACATTCTGTGAAGTTACTGTCAAGGTACAGATAGTTACATGACCTATGTGCCTGGTACATTCTGTGATACTGTGAACTGTTTTGGAGAAACATTTTGAATGATACGATATATTACAAGGAAATTAACAAAGAGTCAATGGGTCATAAATCTGACAAGTTATAAGTATGTCATTGTTGTACAAGAAAACTTTTACTCCATAATGCCCGACAGTTTGATGCAAGGATTTCTTAATGTTAAATGTAGAAGATCCACTCATACAGACATCAATAAATGATCCATATTCTGATCAGCTGTTACAACATATGCAAATGATGGCTGTAACTTTAAAAGGTAGGAATTTTAGTGAACTGGACTACATTCTGCATATGACTTTCATTTCTTTTAGTAAGTAGTTCATTATGAACATACCTTTCAACCACTCAACATTTGGTGGAGGATTCGAATTTTTTTTTTAATTGTTGGAAAAATTAAAAACCAAAGGGGTTTTTTCCCAAAAACTCAAAACTTTCCCCGGGGGTTGTTTCCCAAAACCCCCCTTTTTTAAAAAATTATTTTTTCTTGAAAAAAATTTTTTTTTTAATGGGTTTTGGGGGGTTTTTCCCTCTTTTTTTGGGGGGGGGGGGGGGGGGTTTTTTTTTTTTTTTTTTTTTTTTTTTTTTTTTCTTTAAAAAAGGGCCTCAAAATTTTTTTTTTTTCCCAATTTGCTAAGATACATTTGTTGCACTTCACTAGGCCCATAACCCCTGCTGACAAGGCCTTCTTTTAGTGTTGTCAATCCTTCTTCAAAATGTGTGTTGTTACTAGAAAGGCGTGATACACGCATAGCCTGTCCCTTGATAATATTTTTGTAAACTTGGGGGGGATGCATGCTCATGCGGAAGGAACCCCCACACTTGCAACATCAACAGAAAACACTCCAGAAATATTGGTATCCGAGTGTATGAGATGCTCTTTGCCAACTAATAGTGATGTGACCTCTATACCACCATTGAGTTTGATATATAATATATCTAAATATGAGTTAACAGAGGCTGAAGAAATGCTGCTCAATAAAGGTTTATCCTTTATACCAACAAATAACATGGATGCCAGCCAGGCATTACTATCAATAAGACTATTCGTACGTCGTATTGGACTGAAGTTAATGTATCAAACGGATACTAACAGAGACACTACACTTTCTCTGAATCGCTTTAAAAGCAAGAGCCTATACACACCTCATCTACAACCTACTTTGGAAGTGTTTTTAAGAACAGTGGAATCCCAGATCTATGGAGAGTTCTCTCAAGCCATGCCAGAAACACACAATAATTTAACACAACAAGAAAGAGGAGCCTTGAACAAACTGCGCCTGAACACAGACATCACAATACGATCAGCAGATAAAGGAGGCTCTATAGTGGTGCTAGATACTGATTATTACCTGAAGACAATGAAGCGATCTCTACAAACAGATTCGTATGAACAGATTACACTACAACAAGTGAATACTATGCACCAGAGTGTTACAGAGGCTCTGAATGAAAGTAAATGCCTAGGCCTCATAACACAAGAATTGCATGATTTCTTCGTAGTGGATTTTCCACTTATCCCCACACTCAGTGGATTACCCAAGATCCACAAGAATCTACAACATCCTGAATTTAGACCTATTGTATCGGGTGCAGGGTGGATAACTGAACCTATGTCCAAATACTTGGATGACCAACTTAAAAAATATCTTTTCAAACAGGAAACAGTCTTATGTGACACAGAAGATTTTTTAAAAAGCTTATACTCCCACACTAGAGATAATCCATCATTGAATAATGCTTTTTTTGTCACGATGGACGTGGTCTCATTGTTCACGTGCATCCCGAATGACCAAGGACTCTCACACTTGAAAGCTTTTTTAATGAGAGTATCGGACTATCCGGAGGAGAAAGTGGACTTTATTTGTTTTCTTACAGAAATAGTATTAGAAAACAACATCTTTTTATTTGACAACATCTGCTTTAGACAGAAGAGTGGCGTAGCTATGGGCACCAGTTGTGCCAATAGCTACGCCAACATTGTCATGGCTGAATTTGAATTTAAATATATTTTGAATACAGAATATGTTAAATTTTACAAAAGATTTGTAGACGATCTGTTCATTTTATGGACTGGATCACTACAGTCCCTACTAGATTTCCATGCCACTCTTAATGAAGCTACCAGCTTCATTAAATTTACACTTCAACACTCCAGTGAGGAGATTGAGTTCTTGGATGTCCTTGTATATAAAGAAAAAGGAGAAATAAGCACTCGTTTGTATAGAAAGCCATGCTACAGGCCCTCTTATTTGCACAGAAAGAGCATGCATCCCCCCCAAGTTTACAAAAATATTATCAAGGGACAGGCTATGCGTGTATCACGCCTTTCTAGTAACAACACACATTTTGAAGAAGGATTGACAACACTAAAAGAAGGCCTTGTCAGCAGGGGTTATGGGCCTAGTGAAGTGCAACAAATGTATCTTAGCATGAGTGAGCTTAGACAAACAAGAGCAAAACCATACTTTTCAGATAATAATTATAAAAAGATTGGAAACACTCGAAGTTTTGAGTTTGAACCATTTGTAATTCCACATAGTAATAATACGAGAGTTCTACAAAGAGCTATCTCTGATAACTGGAAGATCTTAACCAGTGATGACAGAGTAAGATGTATTGTAGGCCCCTCACCTAAATACACATATAGCAACATGCCTAGTCTGAAACAGATGGTATGCTATGGGTCCCACAAATTCCAGGAATGGACAGGTCTAGAGAGAACTAGTAAATGTGGGAATTGTATACAATGTCACCATATAGATGAGTCCCACTTTTATAGACATCCAGACAGTGGGAAATTGTGGGAGATCAGGGTAAATGCTAATTGCCTAACCAGGAATGTAGTTTATATAGCTCACTGTATAGTATGCTTCCGATACTACGTGGGGAAATCTAACCGTTCACTGAAAGAACGGATTAGAGATCATTACTATTGCTTTCAAAGGAAAGATGGCAGTAGTGCGTTAGCTAAGCATATGCTAGACAAAGGAGAGATGCATCAATTTCTGTTCCAGGTTCTATATGTAGAGCAACCCTCCAACAGAATAGGTGACATATATAACAGAACAGAAGAGGCAGAATTAAAATGGATCCTGAGGTTGGGTGCACATAGGGGTCGAGGTTTGAACGACACTGTCTCCATCAAACCATATCTAAAGGGGAGAAGGTTATGACTCCATACACAATTAAAATTATCTACTAATTTTTTACTACTTGTATATATTCTATTTGCGTAAAGATAACATTTGTAGTTATGGGAGTGAATTCCACTTTCAACCAGCATTTTGAACATGACCTTCAAATTTGTGCCCCTTTGGTGTATATCCCACCCAGTTCATATGGTTAGTCACACATCTCATAACAGATAGATTTTAGATATTTCCCCTGGTATCCTCACTGTTCCCGTTCAGTCTGCTATCAGTTAGCGTTTTTCTATACTCCTATGAACATGCACCACATATATTATATCCTAGCTTACTTGGTCATGACTGGTTCCTCACAGTCCTAGTCCTTACATTTATAGTTTACATCCACTGTACATACATTGCACACATTCATTTGATAGAGCCACTTAGTATATTTATACACGCATGTAAACTTCCTTGGGAATACACTGGTATCAGTATACCATGCTATTTCTCAGCTTGTCCACAATCTATTTCATACACGCAATCCACATATCCAAGCTTGGATGATTGTATATATGTATATAATGTTTAAGTATAATTATTTTTAGTACTTCACCGAGATACATGACATATTGTCGATATGTTCTTATGTTTTAAATCCTGTTAGTATGTGTTTTGTCTATATACATGGGTTGACTATAATTTTTATTTTAAATAGATGTCATAATAATTATAGTTGTACAATTTATATAAGCTGTATATTTCTATATTCAGTTGACGCAAGAGGAATAGTCCATTTTCGATCTTTATATGAAGAGTCGAAGTACACGACTCATCGTGAACATTTACTTCTATTGTAGGATAAGCAAAATGTGAGTAGGTACTCTGTCCCGAGAAACCTAAGTTAATTTTGGTAGTAGGTTTTCTAGGGGCCATGTAACGCTTGTGTATATAAGGTTTCTCTGAATGTTTTTTAACATTTACTGTTGCTATAGTGATATAATGGCACATTGACGCATTTAATATGATGTCATTGTCAGTGGACATCTAGTTTTTTGTAACGCCTTAAGTATTTGGTGCTTTGTACAATATGAATATTTGAATTAACGAATGATGAGACCTTTTGAGAATCCTAGCTAGGATAAAAGGTTGGTTTTAACACATTTTTAATGTATCTGATGAAGCGGTGTTACTCACCGTGAAAGCGCTTATTTTAATTGTGTAATAAATCATTATTTTAACTTCACTCGATGCATTGGATTTATCTCATTTATGCTGAACAGCACTTGGTTTTGTGGAACTGCCTGGTTTAACAAGAACGGCTGAAAAAGAGAGACATTACTTATAAGCACATTCAAGGGTGAACTGGATATAACGGCTTATATTTGACTGTGTATTTCTACATAACAGCAAGGAAATTACGCGTTGGGAACTTGAATTGACTTTATGACAATCCAGCTCCTTCATCTTGGGTACGTTTTTTATACATTTTTTGGAACCGCATTGGTTTTTTGTTCATATATATATATATATATATATATATATATAGCTTATTCAGTGTCTCTGTTATCTTATGTACATTATCTATGCGGGTCTATATTATAACATCGAAGTCTTACAACTTTGAATGTTATAATATCGAACCCAGTAGAGTGAAACACCAGAAAGCCAAACAGTCAGAATAGTGAATTTTTTTCCCAGGGAAAAAATTTGCTGTTCCGACAAACATACATACTATACAAGCACACCAAAATAAATAATCCACACACGCAAACACACACACACACACACACACACACACACACACACACACACACACACACACACACACACACACACACACACACACACACACACACACATACACACACACACACACACACACACTTCACAAAACCCTACACTAAACCACACATACACCACTAGTTATCCACTTACCTTAACCCAACCCTAACCCTAAGGTCCATCACTATCGCACACTCACTTTACCCGCTCCCTAACCCTAACTCACCTACCCCACCCTAACCCTCACGTCCACACAATCGTACACTTACCTGACCCGTGCCCTAACCCTACCTCACCTAACCCGTGCCCAATCGCACACTCACCTTCGTTCGCACACTTACCTTAATCCGGTCCATAATCTTCACTCCACAGTCGAGGAAGTAATGAAGCTGCAGAAACGGTTGTAAGACTTTGATGTTGTAATATAGACCCATCTATGCAGTATGTTAAGGATTAATGTCTTTAGCCAACAGTAATTAAATGGAAAAAAGGCTAAATCCCTCTTTAAAACATTTTATGCTATTAGTCTATTCCACATTTGAACACGAAACTGTCTGAAATGCCATTTCCTCGAGGACGGGAAACAGATCATCTGGTAATTCACTATTTCTTTTCATCCTGAATGAGTGTTTCACATTAAACGCAACAAAGACAAGACAAGGAAAGCTACGCATATGCTTTTGCACATGTTAAAGCTGGGAGTTGTACTCAGTGTAAAAAGATAACTAGCGATACTGTATGCCTGAGTTAAGTCAGAAAACAGCATCAGTATTGTCTCCCAAGACATTAATTGTGCCATCAGATGGCACAGTTGTATTAAAAGCTTAACATTGATACAAATACCCATCCAATTTTCTAATTCCTTCAAGCTGGGTATTCATAAATTCACCCCTAGCATGACTGGCACCTTGAAAAAGGAAGTAAGGTCTAAAGGTGAGTGCTGTCAATATGTAAATGGCCACATGACCCATGTGCCTGATACATTCTGTGATTCTATGAAGTTATTGTCAAGGCGCAGATGGCCAGATGACCCATGTGCCTGGTACATTCTGTGATTCTATGAAGTTATTGTCAAGGTGCAGATGGTCACATGACCCATGTGCCTGGTACATTCTGTCATTCTATGAATTTACTGTCAATGTGTAAATGGCCACATGACCCATGCGCATGTTACATTCTGTGATTCTATGAAGTTACTGTCAATGTGTAAATGGCCACATGACTCATGCACCTGGTACATTCTGTGATTCTATGAATTTACTATCAATGTGTAAATGGCCACATGACCCATGCGCATGTTACATTCTGTGATTCTATGAAGTTACTGTCAATGTGTAAATGGCCACATGATCCATGTGCCTGATACATTCTGTGAGTCTATGAAGTTATTGTCAAGGTGCAGATGGTCACATGACCCATGTGCCTGGTACATTCCGTGATTTTATGAATTTACTGTTAATGTGTAAATGGCCACATGACCCATGCACATGTTACAGTCTGTGATTCTGTGAGGTTACTGTCAATGTGTAAATGGCCACATGACTTATGCGCCTGGTACATTCTGTGATTCTATGGAGTTACTGTCAATGTGTAAATGGCCACATGACACATGCGCCTGGTACATTCTGTGATTCTATGAAGTTACTGTCAATGCCTGGTACAGTCTGTGATTTTATGAAGTTACTATCAATTTGTAAATGGTCACATGACCCATACGCCTGGTACATTCTGTGATTCTATGAAGTTACTGTCAATGTGTAAATGGCCACATGACCCATGCAACTGATACATTCTGTGATTCTATGAAGTTATTTTCAAGGCGCAGATGGTCACATGACCCATGTGCCTGTTGCATTCTGTGATTCTATGAAATTATTGTCAAGGCGCAGATGGTCACAGGACCCATGCGCCATGGTCACATGACCCATGTGCTTGGTACATTCTGTGATTCTATGAAGTTACTGCCAGTATGTAAATGGTCACATGACCCATGCGCCTGATGCATTCTGTGATTATATGATGTTACTGTCAATGTGTAAATGGTCACATGACCTATGCACCTGGTACATTCTGTGATTCTATGAAGTTACTGTCAATGTGTAAATGGCCACATGATCCATGCGCCTGATACATTCTGTAATTCTATGAAGTTATTGTCAAGGCGCAGATGGTCACATGACCCATGCGCCTGGTACATTCTGTGATTCTATGAAGTTACTGTCAGTGTGTAAATGGCCACATGACCCACGCGCCTGGTACATTCTGTGATTCTATGATGTTACTGTCAATGTGTAAATGGCCACATAACCCATGCGCCTGGTACATTCGATGATTCTCTGAAGTTACTGTCAATGTGTAAATGGTCACATGACCCATGCACCTGGTGCATTCTGTGATTCTATGAAGTTACTGTCAATGTATAAATGGTCACATGACCCATGCGCCTGGTACATTCTGTGATTCTATGAAGTTACTGTCAGTGTGTAAATGGCCACATGACCCATGCGCCTGGTACATTCTGTGATTCTATGAAGTTACTGTCAATGTATAAATGGTCACATGACCCGGCTGCCTGGTACATTCTGTGAAGTTACTGTCAAGGTACAGATAGTTACATGACCTATGTGCCTGGTACATTCTGTGATACTGTGAACTGTTTTGGAGAAACATTTTGAATGATACGATATATTACAAGGAAATTAACAAAGAGTCAATGGGTCATAAATCTGACAAGTTATAAGTATGTCATTGTTGTACAAGAAAACTTTTACTCCATAATGCCCGATAGTTTGATGCAAGGATTTCTTAATGTTAAATGTAGAAGATCCACTCATACAGACATCAATAAATGAGCCATATTCTGATCAGCTGTTACAACATATGCAAATGATGGCTGTAAGTTTAAAAGGTAGGAATTTTAGTGAACTGGACTACATTCTGCATATGACTTTCATTTCTTTTAGTAAGTAGTTCATTATGAACATACCTTTCAACCACTCAACATTTGGTGGAGGATTCGAATTTTAAATAAAAGATTTGCATCCATTTCTCTCTTATTTGATATCGGGCAGCTCTGATTTCTTCTCTTTCATTAGCTAAGTTGTAGAGCCAATGAAAGGGGGACTTGCTGGAGTTGATCACTGTCAGAACAGACCATCAGCGACAAACCTGTAGTCTAGCATTAGTACACTATTTTTAAAAATGCTGATACAATGCAGTGCTGAAGATGTTACAGTGTTTACCATGGAACTGGCTGTAATTGGATGGTGCAGTGGTGCAGCGGTTTGTGTTCTCACCTCACATTAACAGGTTTTCTGGTTCAATTCCTAGCTGGGGTACCTTCTGTGCAGAGTCTGCATGTCCTCCCTGTGTTTGTGTGGGTTTCCTCCAGGTGCTTAGGTTTCCTTCCACATTACAAAGACATGCATCTGGAGCATTTCTCCCTGGAACTTCATTGAAAGTTGATTCATTCTAAGTCAGTTTTCCAATAAACAAATGTTAAATAAATAAATAATCCATAACTAATGAGTTAATTTCCTGTGCATGTGCATCTGAGCGTGTGTGTATGTGTGTGTGTGTGCGCTTGCATGTCCATGTGTGTGTGTGTGTGTGTGTGTGTGTGTGTGTGTGTGTGTGTTGTATTTGGGCATCCGAGCATGTGTGTTGTGTTTGTGTGTGTATGCATTTGCATCTGAGTGTGAGTGTGTGTGCATGCTTGTTCGGCAGTGGACATAAGTGTATCTGTCCACTGTCCTTGATTTTACAGAATGTCTGTGATTTTAACTCATATTTTTGCTATGTGTCTAAGTTATTTCTTTTACTGGTAAATCACTGAGGATTACAATTAATAATGCCAGCCATTAAAGTTCCATAGTTCATCATTATCATCATCATCTTCAACCCCCTTCTCCCATTAACTACATGGTGCCAGGGTGTCATGTCAAGTGTTGCCATCTCTCTTGATTCAGTGCCACTCTCCTGCCTTCTTTTGATAGTCATGCCTGACCGTCACATGTCCTCACAAACACAATCCGTCCCCCTCTTTGCTGGATGCCTCATTTCCTCTTACTTTCTTCCTGTCTGTCCTGAATCTTCTTCACCTGACTGTCTTCTGTTTTTCTGCACGTGTTTCGTGAACCACCATAATCTGTTCTCTTTGATCTTTTCTGCAATTGGAGCTACTTTGGCTTCTGCTCTGATGTCCTCGTTTCTTCATCTGTCACACATTGTGCATCCTACCACCTGTCTCAGGCACTTCATCTCTATCACCTCCAGCTTCCTTAACTGCTCTGTCTTTACTGCCCAGGTTTCTGTACCATATAGTAGTACTGGTCATGCAGTGGTGGTGCTGTGGTAGCATTGTCACCTCACAATAAGACGTTGCCCTGTTCGATTCTCAGTTAGAGCGTCTTCTGCGTGGAGACATGCGGGAATGGGCGTACATTCGTTGAAGGTTGTGTGTCAGGGCCTGCAACTCAGCACGTAAAAATCTACTGCCAATCATTAGCGGACCGCAGTTGTGCTGTAGTGACCCCTAACCGGGAAAAGCCGAAAGACACAAACAATAGTAGTACTGGTCACACCACTGTTTTGTACATGTTACTTTTCAGTTTCTTTGGTATTCTTCTGTCATATACTACACCTGACACTCTGTGCCAGTTGATTGCAGCCCCTCTAATTCCATCTTTGACCTCATCAGTCAGACTTCCCTCCTCTTCAACCACCTCTCCCAGATACTTGAAGTTGTTAACCTGTTGTACTATTTCCCTTCTATCTCAGTTCTCTGTTCTCCTGATTTCTGAACATAGTTCCCATTGTTCAGAAAATCCATGTTGTTCTGTCAATTTTTTTTAAGTGAAGTTAATTTGTCTGGTGGTCAGTGCAGAGGATTTAGGCCTGGAGCTCTTAATGAACTGCTTCCTGTGGTCACCCATATAAGGCTTGATTCCTTTGGTGCCTGGAGCTCTTAATGAACTGCTTCCTGTGGTCACCCATATAAGGCTTGATTCCTTTGGCCTTCATTTGCCTACTGTGTGACTCATTTAACCAGATTATTTTTGGCTTTCCACAGAATTCTTGAGGAAAAAAAAAAGATGTAGAGAAATATCATGTTATGTTGCTGGTAAACCTGTGTTTTTCTCACAAACTATTGGGTATTGCGTTCACTAAATAATGACAGGCATGTTCATATCCTTAAGAAAAAGGAAAATGATGCCTAACGCAACACTTGCTATTTTGACAGCTTTCTAAGTATGTAAGAGCAAAATTTAAAACCTAGTCCTGATTTTGGTCTTTTTTTCTGATTATTGAGATGAAATGTCGAGAGAGAGAGATCCGAGCAGGTTCTGGTTAGTTATACGTTATGTTTTTGATAGCAGTGATCTTAGGTGCATCTCTGTGTCATTATGTATATATTTATTTATTTGAGCTCACATAGACAACTGAAATCAACGCAGGCATACAAGTGGCTGTGATAGTCACATCTGTATGTGTGTGTGTGTGTGTGTGTGTGTGTGTGTGTGTGTGTGTGTGTGTGTGTGTGTGTGTGTGTGTGTGTGCATAATAGCAATATTAAAAATCTGCCTCCAAGTTTGGATCTTTGTACCCAAGAGGATGAGAGGTGGGATTACAATGAAGTACAACTGTATGGTTCTGTCAACAGCAATCGGAAATACATTTCTAGTTCATTATTTATTTATTCATTAATTTAATGGCAAACATCTGTAGTGTGCATGCTCATACAAGTGGCTGTAATTGATGGCCACATCTGTGTGTGTGTGTGTGTGTGTGTGTGTGTGTGTGTGTGTGTGTGTGTGTGTGTAATTATATATTGCAGAGCTTCTATAAAGTTATGATGAGCAAGAAGCACAAAAGACTATAGAAAATGTAATGCATTATGTTCAAAAAATGTACCTATATATATAAGGCACTAGTAATGTCACTTTGACAAGACAGAAATTTCAGGAGTATCATACTCCTAAAAACATTTTGAAACGTATTCGCCATCTGCTCTTTATTTGTGCACAAGAACTTACTGAATGTACTGACATGTATAAAAATGTGAATATAAGTGACACAGCAATTAATTTTCTTGCTGCAGGACATCCTAGATTAACATTCTTGGTGTCATTGTTTTAATAACTCCTCCCACTTTATAATGCTACTTAGCTGGAAAGTCACATTGTTAAAGAAGCCAGACACAAACAAATGGCTGGATACCACAAAAGAGCTGTGAGTGTGAACTGGATAGATATAAAAAGGGGTTCTAGGTTTGAATGAGTTAAAACAGTATATTGCTGTCTTTTAAACTGTATCAAATAGCAACCAGTTGCTTCAGTTTATGCCACAAAATGAGCTTTGACGTCAGCAGACATATACTATGTGGAGTATATAGCACCTGCATTTACTACTGAGGGGAGCAGAAACATAGAAAAAATAAATATTTGTGCAGTGATTAGCATTTTACATTTTTTGTAATTATTTTTGCAACATAGCCTGCTTTTTCAGTATTATGACTGCTGTGCCCCTTCATCCATTACAGTTAACGATTCCGCTCATTTGTATTGTGGTGCCTCTACAGGTAAAAAAGCTCTTCTCACACTATCTTTGTTATGTTAAACTTGCTAATCACTTGGGGGTGGGTGAATGACTAACTGACATGTACCGGTCTTATCCTTGAAGGCAGAAACTGGAGTGCAGCGTGAGGCACAGCACCAAAAGTATACAGATGATACGGAGCTGGTAATGGGACCACAGAAGGGGGTTCATAGTATCCACAGTCATTGACAGTAACTACAGTAGTTTGGCTGGCTGAGTGAACCAATGGCTTTTGTTGGCAGTGGTTTCAATAACCTGAAATGCTGATTTTAATGAAATACAATTAAGTGTAATCACATCACTTAACCCTTTACAGAATCTCACCTGATTGCAACAATTCCTTCATACTTCTTATTTATTTAGTTAGTTATTCATTTATTTTACATTTGTTGACCAGGATAGTTCATCTGAATACATGTCCCTTTTTGGCGGAGGTCCGGGGAGAAAAGCTCCAAGGTCTAAAATAGTAAAAATCACAAAATGATTACAAGTTACACACAGTTTACAGGCTCCAGTTGAGCAAGCAGATAATATAATCATATATTTTTAAATTAGTGTTGACAAATTGACTAGGCAATTTAACATGATTACAGACTATAGAGGAGGATCTAGTTGGGATTTGAACAAGGACATAGCCAGTGAGTTATAAGTATAGCTTGAGGCTTTTTTTTTGAGCTGAGTAAAAGATGGTTCAAGAGTAAGATCAGCAGGGAGAGAGTTCCAAGTTTTGCCAACAGAGTTAGCAAACAGAGAGCCCCCAGCAGAGTTGTTGACTTTGGATGTTTGACCCAGTATTTAATTAGAAGAGCGAAGTGACCTCAGGGTGCTATAAGGGTTGATGATATTTTTAAGTGCAGGGGTATTATCAGGGTGGTTGAGAACTTTATGGACAATTATAAGGTGGTTGAACTGAAGTAGGCTAGGCAATTCTAGTCACCCCAGAAGATTTAGGTTGTGACAGTGGTGGGTCCTATAGCCCATGCCTATTGCAAATTTAGCAATATGGTTATAGCAGCTGGAGAGTTTGCTAAGAGTGGATTTGTTTAAATTAGTGAGTAGAGGGGGAGGCATAGAGAAGAGCGGAGAGTAGATGGGAATGAGCAATAGCCGTCCTAGCAAATGGAGTAAGGAAAGGTGTGATCTTATAGAGGGAGCCAAGTTTTATGTTAATGGTTTTGATAGTTTGATTGACATGGGTATAAAAATTTGAGAGTGTTGACTATTGTGACACCTACGAGTTTGGTTTGCACATCTGGGGAGATAATGGTACCGTTATTAGTGAGGTGGGGGGGGTAATGGTACCGTTATTAGATTTTATGGTACCGTTATTAGTGAGGTGGGGGGTAATGGTACCATTATTAGATTTTATGGTACACAGTAGTGAGGTGGGGGGGTAATGGTACCGTTATTAGATTTTATGGTACACAGTAGTGAGGTGGGGGGGGTAATGGTACCGTTATTAGATTTTATGGTACACAGTAGTGAGGTGGGGGGGGTAATGGTACCGTTATTAGATTTTATGGTAAAGAGAAGTGAGGAAGACTTACAAGTGGGGGAGAAAGGAAGCAACTTTGTTTGTCAGTTAACGGTTAGAGAGCCAGTTTTCAACTATATTGAAAGTATTCTGGGTTAATGTCATTAGATCTGTCAGGGAGGTGGCTGAACAAATCAAGGCAGAGTCATCTGCATACTGGGTCCAGGTAGCCTTTGGGATGACAGTGGGAATGTCATTAATAGAGAGAAAAGAAGGGGTCCTAGTATGGAGCCCTGGGGGACACCTAGGGTGATGGGTAGACTGGTTGATAGTTAGTCCTGCCATAGGATGGCTTGCTGTCTACCACACAGGTAAGCTTGAAACCATTGAAGTGCATGGCTATTTAGTGAAAATGCCTTAAGGGTGTGCAGGAGTATTTGGTGGTTGACCATATCGAAGTTCTTGGAGAGATCTAAAAAGAGGGCTGAGGAAAGCTTGCTATTATTTCGGTTATGGTTTATGGTGTTACAGAAGTATAGGAAGGCTGAGGTGGTACTGTGGTGTGGCCTAAAACCGTGCTGAGAGTTAGCCAACAGCGTATTCTGGTAACCAGTCCTTAATTACCTGTACTGTGCTCTTTACTGCATTCCATAATGTTATTGCTTCTTTTATACTTTAAATTTTAAATAATCCCTTCTGTATCAAAGTTTGATTATAATAGTTATATAAATTACAATATTTATATTATATGTAATATCTGTATTATATGTAACATTTGTATATCTGTTTAAAATTTTTGTTATTTTATTTATTATTTCTATTGTGATGGAGGTTTTCTCCCTGGCCTCCACTGAAAATGGGCTCCCTGGGCCCAGTGAACTTTTCCAGTAAACAAATGCCAATAAATAAATAAAATAAATAAGTGCTACTTGGACATGACCTCATACATTTTGAGTAATATAGTCTGACTAGTTAGTTGTATATTAATGAGTAGAACCAAGCCATGTCTGTCATTCTAGATTTTCCTTGCAGATTAGCTCAATGCCATTTTATTGTTTCACTTTTACTACTAATAAACCTAACTGCAAGGAGAGGGTCAGGTGGCGCATTACCCAGCGTTTCAATTGTGAGAGCAGGAGTGCGATTTTGGTGTGTGTGTGGGGGGGGGGGAGGCAGTGGGCTGGTAGGCAGTATGATTTTTTAAACATGGTAAAATGTACTATAAAACATGACAGTCAGACATTTAGCACTGTATTAAGTGTAACTTACTTTCTTGTAAAAGAAGGAAACAAAAAAAGAAAGCAAAGTTCCTCATCGCTGAGTCATTCCAGGCAAAATCTACCCATACCTCCCAGCTGTCCCTGATTTGGGCTAAAAACTTTGGTGTCCCTCCTAAACCTTCCTACAGCTTGTGATTGTGAGTGGATTATACTTAATAAATAAATAATGTTAGTCATTCAAGTTATAGACTTCTTTTACTTCAGAAAATACAACTTAATCCATATTCTCTTGCTGTGTCAACTCTTCAAGTTAAGGTACTAATATTTAAAAAAATTGTCCCTGATTTTGGAGGAAAGAAGTTGTATATGCTCACAGTGTATTTGCTTTCTTTTTAAGCAGAATAATGTTTCAGTCAATGATGTGAATAACAGTAATGCACAGGAACCTGTATTGTTGTTGTTTGTGCAGCTTTTGTAGTACCTGGGTCTAATCTCCGAAGTCTTGATCGACCTCCCCAGAAGAGCATAAAACAAAGAAACAGAAAAAAGGTCCACGTTCTGTTGGCTGGTGCTCTTGAAAATTAGGAGCCAATTAGCTGACCAGACAGATACAGCTGACCCCTCCTGTCACAGCTGCTTAATGAAAGAGCTAAAAAAAAGGGTCTGTGATCTTTGTTGCTAGTACCCCTGAAATGCAGAGGCCAATCAGGTCCTATTTTTATGCCTTGTCCCTGAATCTCCTTCCTCAGATTTTAGTTGAGGAAAAAAAAGAAAGCAACAAATTTTTTTTTTCTATTAAATTATAGCAAACTGCTTGCTACAAATGTAGCAAGGAGTTACTGCAGTTTATTCTACAAGTGACATGATAAGCGTTCAAGTTTTAGTTAAAAAAAAAAAAAGAAACACATTTTTTTTAGTTTAAACTGTAGTAAACTGCTTCGCACAAATGTAGCAGATAATTTTCTACAGTTTACACCCTGCACAGGGTGCTACAGCATTCATAGATTCGTAGGAAGGTACTAGGCTATTGGCCGAAGGGCCTAAGTAAGCCAGGCCAACAAAGTTCCCTGGCTTACGTCAACCCAAGAAAGATAATTTCCTATGCCCTTCTCAAGTATAGCCACAGAAGTGATCCCCGGGGTGTATTTCCTATTTCCCATCCACTCATCAAGATTTTTCTTGAAGAGTGCTAATGAAGAACTTTGCTTGACATAGATGGGTAGCCTGTTCCAGAGTATGGGAAGTCTCTGGGACAGGAATCTATCCCTCCAGCATGGCCTGTTTATTGTGGTGACAAGGTTTAGGTTCGTAGAGCATGTAGCTTGGAGGGATTGCGATTTCTTTAGGTGTAGCATGTCCAACAGCTTTGGGTTTGACATAGCTTTATATATTAGGCAGAGATCACCTCAGAGTAGGTGATGTGCTACAGAGTAAAGCTGGAGTTTTTTAGACGGTCAGTATAGGGCATCTGTTTGAGGCCAGTAATCCTCTTTGTGAGGTACTTCTGTGTCCTTTCCAACTGCTGCAGATGTCTTGTGAGGTACATTCCAAAAGGGGAGTTGTACTCTATAATGGGTCTAATGAGTGTTGAGTAAAGGGGAACAATGACCTCTTTTTTCCTGGATGCGAACCCTTTTGTGATGAGGTGTGCCATGTAAAAGGATTTCCTGACTACTTTGGCAATGTGATTATCAAAGGAGAGACTACTGTCCATCTGGGTCCCAAGGCCTCTTATTACACTTTCAGCGTTAAGAAGACTGCCGCCATGTGATAGTTCATGGGTACAGAGTTTTTACCAAAGGGGATAAAAATGCACTTTTTGGCATTGAGCTTGAGGTCATGGCTCTGACACCAGGCATCTGTCTCAGTGAGGCTCTTCTGTAGGGTGTCCACATCATTTGGGGACTTGACTATAGCTCCTAGTTTGCAGTCATCTGTGGACTTCATTAGCCAGAGGCCTCCTGTGTTAGCCTGTACTTCAGAGAAGTAGATACCAAACAGGAGAGGTCCCAGGATTGAACCCTGTGGTACTCCACTTGTCAAGGATTTGAAGTCAGATTTGGAGTCTGCAACTTTTACAGTGTAGGTTCTGTCAGTGAGCCAGTTGGCAACCCATCTTGTGACATAGGGATTTATACCTAGTTTAGTGAGTTTAGCTATAATTCCAGAATGGGGGATGGTGTCGAAAGCCGTGGCGAGGTCAAGATTGGCTGTGTGAACCACCTTACCCTCGTCTGCAGCTTTGGTGACTGCCTCAAAGAACTCGGCCAGGTTCAGAAGGCATGATCTGCCTTTTACAAACCTGAACTGGGTGGGGTCCAGACTTTGGTGGTTACCAATGTCTTTGTTTATGAATTCCATGATGATACGTTCCATGGCCTTGCAGACCAGGCTCATCAGGCTAATAGGGTGATAGTTCCCAGGATCAGTGGTGGCTCCCCCTTTGTGGAGTGGGATAACTGTTGCTGTGCACCACTCAGTGGTCACAAAGCCTGATGTGAGGCTATGATTGAACATGGTGCTTAGGTGAGGAGCCATTTCATTCTGAAGTTCATGTAAAATGCAACCTAGGATGCTGTCCGGTCCCATGGATGCTATGTGTTTGGCTTTAGAGAGTGTTGCTTTTACCTGTGTAGTTGTGATTACAGGGACTCTGCATTCTTCCTGTATAGATATGGGCCCTTTAGGGGGTGAGAGGGGGGTAAAGTTAGTACTGAATCTATCTGCCAGTATGTTGGCAATATCAGTTGGTTCTGTAATTTTTGTGCCATTGTGCTGTAACTCAGAGCAAACCTGGGTGTTGCTATTGAGATTCTTGACATAGCTATGGAATGCTTTCTGGTTGTCCTTAGAATCAGTGGCAATCTTGTTTTTGTAGCTAGCTTTGGAGGATCTTATAAGGGATCTCAGCTTCTTATTGAGGCTGACCAAGGAGCTCCTCTACTCATGGGATTTTACTCTCTTTTGAAACAATTTCTTCCTTCTGTTGTAGAGTTTGTTTATGGCAGGGGACCACCAGATTGGCTTCCTTTTTTTGGAGGATAGTGTCTTGGTTCTGTTTGGGATAGCACGATCCATGCACTAGTGTAAGTGCTTTTAGAGTGCATTTGTGTAGGATTCAGCAGTCGTAACTGTATTGTCCATATGCATGGGTGTCATGTAGTTCACCACTTCTGTCTTAAGAAGCATGAAGTTGGCTTTGGAGAAATTTTTTACCGTAGTTTCCTTAATGGGGGGTGGGGCGGGATGTGGATATCTAGGGTGATTAGCTTATGGTCGGATCTGACCAACGAGGAGTTGACTTCAGGTGTGGAACACTGGTCACGAATGTTGGTAATGACTAGGTCTAGAATATTGTTGCCCCTTGTGGAGTTGTGGATAAGTTGATCCAGGGCACTGGAATTTATGAATTCAAGAAAGCGCCGAGCGAAGGAATTGGTACATGAGTAGTTTTCCCAGTTAATGGTGGGGTAATTGAAATCTCCCTGGATGCACTAAAAAGCAATCAGAATCAGTCTCGGATGGCGAATCGCACCCCCTAGCAGTTGACCCCACCCCACTGCCCTCCCCCAGCTACTCTGTTGGAGTTTGTTATCTTTGCCTAATGTTTCATGGAAGTGTTGTTAAACACATAATGTTCATAACAAAAAACTGTCATTACACTGTTTGACATCCTTAATGAGATTGTAACCTCAGTAACACTGTTTGACATATTTAGTAAGATTGTCATTCAGGGACATGATGAACCTACACTAACTCTAACAACTCATGTCATATTGGTTTTGCTCAGATTTAAATCTGCTTTTTTCTTGGATATGCAGTCATGCATTTTCTTACTAAGGCTCTGCATCACAGTATATTTGGCATTCATAATGCAAGTTGGCTTTCTTTACATTGCCTGCAGATTTTGTACACCAGACTTATTTGGGAGAACTAATTCAGTCTATGCAATATACAGTTGATTCAAAGATTCAAAAGAGTTCAAAGATTCAAAATAAACTTTATTGTCATTTAGGAAACATGTGCTACCTAAACAAAATTTCAAGTGTCAACCCTTTTACAGGAAAAAACAAACACAAAAAGACAGACATGATAGGTATTAAACTATAAACAAAGTACAAATGTAAATGTCTGGTAGCTGACATACATGCTTGTACACTATATACACAGGAGAACACTGACAACTAGATGATTAACACATGAAAAGAAAAGTACACCATACACAGAGGTGAGATTGGGTGATACTGCACATAAGGAAGTGACTGGAATTGCACTTAAATGAGAATATATTAATTTTAGTATGTGGTAAATAAATAGAATTACTGTATAAAAAATTAAAAAGAATGAGAGAGTAACAATCTATTACAGGTTTGATACATCCAGATTTATGTCTGCATTAAGGAGTCTTATTGCAGTTGGATAAAAACTGTTCATGAATCTGGATGTCCTGCAGCAGATACTCCGTAACCTTCTACCAGAAGCAAATTTAGTGAACCAACCATGCGATGGATGAGAAGTGTCACTCAGTATTTTGCGGGACCTGTTTTTACATCTCAGTTCAAAGAGCTCCTGTAAGGTAGGAAGTCTCGTGCCCACGATCTTTTCTGCTATTATTCTTTGCAGCTTCGTCCTTTCGGCCATTGTGCTGTTACCGAATCATACAGTGCAGTTGCTGGTTATAATGATCTAAAGGGCACCTCTGTAGAAAGTATTTAGAGCATTCATAGAGAGCTTTGCTTTTCTAAACCTCCTTAGGAAGTGTAGTCGTTGGTGGGCTTTTTTAATTAGCTGCCCTTGTTTGTACTCAAAGAAAGATCCTCTGATACATGTACTCCCAGGAACTTTGTAGTTTGGATTCTCTCTACTTCTTCACCGTTGATCTTGAGGGGAAGGTATATGGCAGAGCTATTTCTGAAGTCAATAATAATTTCTTCTGTTTTATTGACATTCAGGTCCAAATTGTTGTTGTTGCACCATTCAGTCAGGAAGTTGACCTCATTCCTGTACCCACTCTCATCATCACCACTTATGAGTCGCACCACTGTGATGTCATCTGCATTGACCTCATTCCTGTACCCACTCTCATCATCACCACTTATGAGTCCCACCACTGTGGTGTCATCTGCATTGACCTTATTCCTGTACCCACTCTCATCATCACCACTTATGAGTCCCACCACTGTGATGTCATCTGCATTGACCTCATTCCTGTACCCACTCTCATCATCACCACTTATGAGTCGCACCACTGTGATGTCATCTGCATTGACCTCATTCCTGTACCCACTCTCATCATCACCACTTATGAGTCCCACCACTGTGGTGTCATCTGCATTGACCTCATTCCTGTACCCACTCTCATCATCACCACTTATGAGTCCCACCACTGTGGTGTCATCTGCATTGACCTCATTCCTGTACCCACTCTCATCATCACCACTTATGAGTCCCACCACTGTGGTGTCATCTGCATTGACCTCATTCCTGTACCCACTCTCATCATCACCACTTATGAGTCGCACCACTGTGATGTCATCTGCATTGACCTCATTCCTGTACCCACTCTCATCATCACCACTTATGAGTCCCACCACTGTGATGTCATCTGCATTGACCTCATTCCTGTACCCACTCTCATCATCACCACTTATGAGTCCCACCACTGTGGTGTCATCTGCATTGACCTCATTCCTGTACCCACTCTCATCATCACCACTTATGAGTCCCACCACTGTGATGTCATCTGCATTGACCTCATTCCTGTACCCACTCTCATCATCACCACTTATGAGTCGCACCACTGTGGTGTCATCTGCATTGACCTCATTCCTGTACCCACTCTCATCATCACCACTTATGAGTCCCACCACTGTGGTGTCATCTGCAAATTTGATGATGTGGTTGTTGCTAGCTTTCACAGAGCAGTCTTCGGTAAGTACCGAGAACAGTAGAGGACTCGGCATACAGTCCTGGGGTACTTTGGTGTTGATTGTAATACTCCCTGAGGTGTTGTTACTAGCACAGGTCCTTTGTGGTCTTCCAGTCAGGAAATCCAGGATCCAGTTGCACAGCCCTTTATTTTTGCGAAGGTTGATTAGCTTTTCTATAAGTTGCATTGGATTCACCATATTGAATGCTGAGTTGAAATCTATTAACAACAGCCTGGCATATTTGTTCTTCTCTTCAAGATGCTCCAATGTGAGGTGAAGTGACACCGAAATGGCATCAGCAGTTGATCTGTTTGCCTGGTAGGCAAACTGCAGTGGGTGAAAGGATTGGGGTAGTACTGTAGTCAGATGCCTTTTAACCAGTCATTCAAAGTATCTCATTACATTTGATACAAGGGCCAATGGCCTGTAATCATTTGGGCAGGTGGGGTTGCTTTTTTGGGCAGAGGGGTTATGTTGGTAACATTGAAGCATGATGGTACTTTTTTCCTGGACCAGTGAGGTACTGAAGATGTCCAGCAGGACTGTGCTGAGTTGGTTTGCACAACCTTTCAATACTTTCCCTGCAATGTTATCAGGGCCAGCAGACTTCCTAGGGTTCACTTTTTTCGGTTGATTCCTTACATTCACAACATTGACGCTGAGTTCTGCCTCCAAATGACTGCAGACTTCACAAGTCTTTGATGTTCTCTAAGTTCTATTGTCACTTTGTAATGCTGCAGAACAGTCTGGGTCATGCCAGTTAATAACAATAAACAAATAAGTGAATACAAGTTCATTTCATTTATATTAACAGTCATAACACTGGTCCTAAGATACAGCCTTTGACAAATGCTTCATCACACGTATCTATTTTTTATTTATTTATTTTATTTTACATTTGTTGACCGGGCTAGTCTAGCTGGACATACATCCGTTTTCAGTAGAGGCCCGGGGAGAAAAGCTCCAACACTAGCAGTAAACAAAAAATATAAACAAAACAACGATATGAATGAAAAAGTACAAAGTACAAAGCTATTGTTTGATCTGATCCTTAATCTTGACTCTCACTCTCATTGCTGTGCCACCTAAGCCTCGCCCTCTTTTGTAAATTAATGATCCACTTTTAGATAAATTAATTTTTTAATTAGTTAATTACAGCTGACTGAGTTGAAAACTTTGTTGAAATCTAAGGGAGCTGCATTCACTTGTATTCCTAGATCTAAGGTGCATAATACGGACTCATAAAATCAAAGAATACTAGTCACAGTTGATGTCCTTTTCCTGTGGGCATGTTACTGTAGCGTAAACCCAAGAACCAGGGCAATTACTTATTTGTGGTAAATATGATGCTAGATAATAAAGGCTTGGTATTTTACTACAACCTTAACAGCATGCCTGTAGTATCCGGTCATCTGACGTACAACCTAAGGCCCATTTTGGCAGTCTGGTAACATGCAGGTGCTTCCTCATGCTTACAGCATGCATCTTGGCTCAGATGATGCCTCCTTTCTTGACATCCGTCCTGTGCTTGGTGTCAGTCTTGCAGCAGATCAGGGTCACCTTCCTTCCATCAGTTAATTTAACAGCTTGGCAGGTGCATAACTAATACCCAATTACTTACTCATGCTAATCCAGCATAATTAGAGCTGGACACCCAGAGTGACATAAGTACCTCCTGCCCACCCATTAATATTATGCCATAAATATGGTTTTGTATTTTAAGTCTTTTACGTTTGGATGCAAACTTAAAAAATACATATAATTTTAAATGCTGCAAAATAAACTTGTTTTCACACAAAAAATATTGAAATGAACACTTTTTTGTGTGAAAAGAAAAGTTTGTTTTGCGAATTAAAACTTGACCTTTAATACAAAATCAGTAGGAAGACTTTACTGGGAGAGTTTTTAAAAAGCATCTCAGAAACTTATATTGTTTTATGCTTCATGTTTATTTCATGTCATACTATGTGGGTGTGAATGAAATAGAAATAGCACTGAGATGTCTCTGCTTCAGCCCTCTAAGAAGAGAAATAAAAAAAGAGAGAGAAAGAATTGATGTCACATAGCCCCCGGAACTGAAGCCTTGCATATATCGTTTAAACTGATCAATAAAGCTGTCTGGAAAGTATAAGTGATGACACTAAAGGAGTCAGAGGCAGTGTAACTGTTTCAAATAAGAAATCTATAAGAAATCTCATGACACTTTACCAAATGCTTTGTCTGTGTGCTAGGAATCAAGGATTGTATTGGTTCTAGTCCATGTGTGAAGTTTTAAGTTAAGACTTTCCTCAGGTCTGTGAAATGCACCCAGATAAATATATAATTACAGTGGAATTCCTAGTCTCTTTGTTTATTCATGCAAAGCTCCTTACACCCCTTTTACCTTGCCTAGTGTAAATCAGCTCTGAGTTTTTTGTATCTCAATGAAGTGTCCCCATTTGTAAAACGTAGTTTTCTAAATAGTTATATTTCATGCTTACATCATTCACTGCTGTTGCACACTGCCCTCTCCTCTTATGAGTCAGTGTCTGCTAAGTCACTGAAAGTGTTGCCTAGTTCTTCAGTTCATCCTTAAATATCATGCACAGAGACACACACTTACCTGAATGATTGCCTCCTTGATAGACTCAAGTTTTTTCATTTGCAATGTGCTGATTGCACAAAAAAATTCCCTTGTTTTTTTTTTGTTTTTACTTCATAGATAAGTACTAGGCTAGCTGTCCTTGTGGGCTATTTTAAGCTTAGTTAATTTCCCTTAGTGAGGATTAAACCCTGTACCTCTTGTCTGTAAGGAGAACACCTTAGTCATTATACCAGCTCCTAACTTAAGCAGCAGTAGAATATGACAAATATGACTATTAGCTGATTTGTCTTAAATCAATACTGTGGCTATTTGCAAACTGCCTGATTAGATGAGTCCTTTGTATAACTTAAAAGACTCGGGTTAGCAAACCTGTGCAGGTATAGTACTCGGCAGTAACTTCTTGTTGCTCATGTCACTGTCAGGGGGGGTATAGTTTTCTGAGATCCTTTTATTGGGATGAATAGTAAGAAGGAGTCAGTGTGAATACTATGGCCCCTCCCCCACGTGCCTATTGGAAGTGTAGGTGTTCGTTCTACACATACGGCTGTAGGTTCAGAGAGGGTACAGTTTTCATCTTCTGTTGACTAGCTTATATAGATGATGAAGCATCCTTTGATTATCATACATCTGTTTTCACTAACTAGTCCAACTGTTTAGCAGAAGTGTATCTTCTAGGTCCAAAGATGTCATCTTTCTCCCCCACGTCCCCCTTATTAGGCACATAGAACAAAATGCTGTTTAGCAGAAGTATATGTTCTAGGTCCAAAGATGTTATCTTTCTCCCCCACGTCCCCCCTTATTAGGCGCATAGAACAAAATGCTGCTTTTAGCATCCGTCTGTCCAGGCAGATGCTCCAGCTTAAAAAAACGTTTCTTAAGAGAATAACAAAGTTTCACGAGCTGTGCAGAATGCCTTAAAGCGCTTTTCTATCTTCTACAGAGTCCCACAGGGTAATCTCTGCCTAAATGCTTCAAACGACACAGTTCTGTGTCACCTTATATACTTTTATAAAATCTGTAACACCAAAAACACCTGCACAAGTATTAAAAACCTGGTACTGCCATATAAACAGGACCTGCTGATGCACTAGATACCTTCTCAAAAAACTGCTGTCCTCAGAAAAAGCCTTCTCCTTTATATTAAATAAACTAACTCCCTAACACTTCAAACACAACCAAGACAAGTCAGAGGGAGCCATAAATTCATTCCCAGTCACACCCCAAAATCCCTTGTGGAAAGGAGTAACAAGTAGCACAAATTGCAGTGACTGGGCTGCAGCTAATATACCTGATCAACTCCTAGCAAGAACTTATAAACATGTATTTACTGTTTGGTAAAATGTTCAGAGTTTGTTAGAAAAGTCATTCACTACAGTGAAGATACAACATGTACAGAAGGCATGTGGGCCATATTTAGCATGACCCATGAACCTGAATCTGGTGCCTATACAGTTTAATCTTTAGAAACCTCCTCAGGACTTCTGATCATCCAGACCATTAGCAAAGAAGGATGAATAGTCCACACTAACCGGCGAGATGTGGAATGAATGGCCCACACCTTGACCAGTAAGATACAGAATGAATGGCCTACACCTTGACCAGCAAGCTATGGATGTTCCATTCCATGGTTCATGATGGATAGAAATCCCAAACTAGATATTAAATCATACCAGTCACCTAAAAATGGAAGGCTGCACACTTAGTTTCTGTGAGACACCAAGTTTAGGGTTGAGAAGAGAGATCAGACTTCTATCAAAGTCTGCATCTGATGACACCACCAAGATGTGAGGATTTGCATCCAACTTCTGTATACATGACATCTTACCTTTTTCTTCTGGTGATCCAGCCCCAGTCACTGAATACTACACTAGGCGCTGTTAACTTTTGTGTAGCTTTGTGCAGCACTCCTGTGGTTTAATCTCCAGCGCCCATCGTAACGACTGTTACACCCATCTTAATGACTGTTACTATGACATTCATACAGATAAGTGCTTTAGTCTGACTGATGGATGATCAAGAATAGATTGATGTTCATCATGTTACACTGCTGCAGTCATTACACTTGGGTTATCCTACCATCAGGTGGTCCCGCAGTCGGCCAGAGTTCCAAAGTCTAGGTCCAGCATCGGTTGCTGTCGCTTCTTCCCTGACGTCAGTGCGCCAGGGCTATATAAGATGCATCTGATGCCATTTTCTTCAGTCTTTCTTGCGGCATGGTGCCCGAAGCAGAAGCAGTTCGCAAGTGCTGGTCAGCCAACTCCTGAGATTTTCGAAGTCGAATTTCAGATCCGAAGTCTTCAATAAAGCTAAGTACCCAATTGGGGAAACTTTTTTCTTGCCTCAGACCAATGTCAGAAAAAGTTAATAATTGTATTTCTTGTGGGAAGCAAATACCTCATAAGGACTTCCACTCTTACTGTATTCCATACCTAGGCCCTGATCACAACGTCACTAGTTGTCGGTTTTGTGCTAGATTTAACAAGCGCACTATAAAACGATGTTTTGATTTTGCTTTGCACAACTTCGGCTGAAGGTTCAATTATACTATGCCGTCGGATCAACCGACAACCGCAATTCCGAAAAAATGCAAAAACAAGGATAAAGACAGACATCCGAGGTCCAAAACCGACAACAAAACCTCTTCTAGGCCAGTCCCCAGTTCGCCGATTCTCAGTGAGGCCTACACCCGCTACCTCAGAGCCACAGGCAGCCTCCGACTCCCACGTGTTAACAACTAGGCCTCTGGAAACTCAAGGTATTGGGCCTACGGAAACTATTCCCTCAGATGGTCTGGAGCCGCTGAGCAGGCATCGGCTTCTGAGGGTGTTTTCAGACCTTCACAGCTTACCATTAAAGCAACAGCCAAGACAAAAGTACCATTAAAGACAAAGAAGCAAGTACAGCATTCACCTGGACAGCCCTCCATGCCTAAGAAACAGATGCTCAAAATGGCCGAAGACCTCATTACTCTAATCAGGGGTTTCTATCCCCCGCCTGAGAAAAGGCCTAGGCAGGATACAGACTATGATTCCTCTGATCAGGTTTCCATTTCCTCTGATTCCTCTTCAGACCAGGGATACTCTCTACCCCCCTATGAGGACTCTGACACTGAAGAATCTATCCCTTCAGCCTCTCCTCCTGAGGATTTTTCTTTTGGGGAAACTTTACATACCATGAGGGAGCATTTCCATTGGGAAAGTCAGGATTATTTAGAATCCAAGAAAAGGCTCAGGGATTTCCTTTTATTGCCTCAGCACAGGCCCCTGGCTATTCCACCTGTGCTAGATATTGTGGATGATGTGTTCTCTGAATCCAGTTTATCTCCTGACTCTTTGCCTCCTGCACCAGCCAAGCCAGATAGGTACTATAGAGTACATGACTCTCACAAGTTCCTTTATAAAAACCCTTCTGCTGATCCAGAAACTATTTCCCAGGGTCCAAAAGGGGTTAAGGCTTCCATTGCAAAAAATCCAGTACCCTCTGACAGAGATTCTAGAGCACCGGAAAGATGGAGGAAGAAAATTTACACTTCTGCAACTTTAGCAGTAAGGGCTTTAAACTGCCAGTTTCACATGCTTAAGTACCAACAATATTTAATGGCTCAGTTAAAACAGAAAATGCTTGCAAGCTCAGAAGCTCCTGATTGTAAAGAAATGCAGGATTTATTACATGCAGTTGAACAGGTGGGAAAACATACTCTGCAATGTGGTTTTGATTCTTTAGAGGCCTCTTGTAGAGCCGCAGTTACAGGTTCTGTGATTCAAAGACATGCTTGGTTAAAAGAGCAGAGTTTACCTGATCATGTTAAAGCAAAATTATTGGATGCTCCTTTACAGCATGATACCTTGTTTGGTGTTAAGGCAGAAGAGGTGTTAAAGAAAATGGAGGATAAAGCTAAATCTATGCAAACAGTCAAGGATTTCCTACAGGTACAGCCACCTCGATTTAGCAGAAATTGGCCACCAAAGAATTGGTCCTTTCCAGTGTCAGACAGGCCACAGAGAGGCAGATACAGATGCCCAAGAGGCAGATCTCAACCAGAAGGCTCTAACAGACAACAACAGTGGGGCACCTCAACCCCAAAAGGAGGTCAGAACAAGTTTCAACCTTACAGGAAACAGTCCCAATGACTTCCCCCTTCGTACACCAAGCACTTCTTCCCTTTTGGCAGCCCCCTTAGGGGGAAAACTAGCACTTTTTTCACAAAACTGGCAAACAATCACCCAAGACAAATGGGTTCTGAATATTGTGTCTCAAGGTTACAGGTTCCACTTTTACACTTTACCAAGGCTAAAAGGAATGCCAGACCTGCCACAAAATCAATGGGCAGAGGCACAAAAACAAATTTCAGCCCTCATGGACATGAGAGCTATTCAAAAAGTACCACAACAGGAACAAGGACAAGGATTTTACTCAAGACTCTTTCTGGTCCCCAGAAAGGACAAGGCCTGGAGGCCCATACTAGACCTTTCAACTCTAAATACTTACCTGGATATTCCGAAATTCAAAATGTTGACACTAAAGCAGCTTCTACCCATGCTGGGCAAGAAGGCTTGGCTTGTTACTCTGGACCTCAAAGAGGCATACCTGCATGTCCCTATCAGACAAAATTGCAGAAGATACCTCAGATTCAAAGCTGGTACAATGCACTATCAATTCTCTGCACTGCCCTTTGGCTTATCTAATGTGCCCAGGGACTTTACAAAGTGCCTGGCACCAGTAATTGCATTTTGCTGACAAAAAGGAATTCAAATATATCCATACCTGGATGACTGCCTCATTCAAGCAGAGACAAAGGACATTCTTATAAAGCATCTGGCGTTTGTAAAAAGGTTGCTAATTTCTCTCGGGTACACAGTAAACAAAAAGATGTCAAAACTAGTGCCTCACAACAGATTATATTCCTGGGTGCCAGCTTAAATACAATGACCCAGATGGCTTATCTCACGCCAGCAAACAAGTTCAACTAACTCAATATTTCCAATTACTAGCAAAAAAGTCCCATCTCCCCGCAAGAAAAATTCTGCAGGCCCTGGGATTCATGGCATCCTGCATACTACTAGTACCATATGCCAGACTGCATATGAGGAAATTACAATGGTAACTAAAAAGTGTTTGGAGTCAACATTCTCACAGTTTAGAAGCAGTAATACCAATGATTCCCTGCCTACAACAGGAGTTTCGATGGTGGGCACAGGCATGTCACCTAAACAAGGGTCAGCCTTTTACTCTACCCACAGCCAGGCAGACTCTAAGCAACAGATGCTTCGGATTATGCCTGGGGAGCACACATGGCAGGAAAATGCATTCAGGGCAAGTGGACCTCAGACCAAATGCATCTTCACATCAATCAAAAAGAGATGTTGGCTGTTCAAAATGCCCTAACAGCTTTCAAGGACCTTCTGCATCCAGGACAATTATTATTAAAGACAGACAACACCACTGTAATGTGGTACATAAACAAGAAAGGGGGCACTCATTCTTATCCCCTATGCAGGCAAGCCATGACCTTGTGGAACACAGCTCTAATGTATCAAGTTCATCTGCAAGCACAATTCCTGCCAGGAAAGAAAAATACTCTGGCAGATGATCTAAGCAGAAATATCATGGACCCTCATGAATGGAAATTGAATCCACAAATCTTCAGCAAGGTAATGCAGAAATGGGGATGCCCAGACATAGATCTTTTTGCCTCCCCACTGAATTGCCAACTACAAAAATTCTGCACAAGGACTTATCACACACAAGCATGGAAAGTGGATGCTCTCTCGTTCAGCTGGAAAAACCTAAAGGTTTATGCCTTCCCACCACTGCCTCTCCTTTCAAAGGTACTCCTAAAAGCCAGACAAGAAAAACCACAGATGATCCTGATTGCCCCAGACTGGCCATGCCATCACTGGTACCCAATCTTAAAGAAATAACTCAAGGCCCACCATGGATTTTGCCTCAAATGCCACACCTTCTGACTCAACAAAACAATAAGATCCTGCACGGTCAGCTCAAAACCCTAAACCTGGCTGCATGGCAGATTCATTAGTCAAACAGGCAACACCTCTCTCTAAAGCTGTTATGGATGTCATTTTGGAGGCCAGGAGACCTAGCACCAGGAAAGCTTACTCAGAAAAATGGAAGAGTCTGGGCCTGGAACCAGGTTTAAAGCCTTGACCCTCTTGTCCCAAACATTCCTCAGATTTTACAATACTTAACTGAGATGCTGGACAAAGGCCTATCCTTCTCATCAATTAAGATCCATGCCTCTGCCATTTCAGCACATTACAACACGGATCCTCCTTTATTCTCTCATCCCTTGCTAAAGCAGTACCTCAGAGGGGCTAAAAACATAAGACCGCCCTGGAGAGCACCAACACCAACTTGGGACCTCAATTTCATTTTGGAAAACCTGACCCTGCCACTTTTTGAGCCAGCCAATACAGCTGTTCTAAAATTTTTATCACGGAAAACAGCTCTGCTCCTGGCAGTAACTTCAGCATGAAGAGTCTCAGAGCTACAGGCATTAATGGCAGTGGAACCTTTTTGTAACTTTTCATCAGGACAGGGTTTCTTTGAGGACAAACCCTACCTTTATGCCAAAGGTGGTATCTAGTGTGGCTCTTAACCAAACCATCCATTTGCCAACTTTTTATCCAAACCCCAGAATAAAGGGGAGAAACTTCTGCACTCTTTGGACATACACAGGCAGCTATGCATCTACTTGGACAAAACAAAAGCTTTCAGGAAAACTGAGCAACTGTTTGTAGCATATGCTGCAGGATCACAGGGCAAGGCTATCTCAAAGCAGACTATCTCTAAATGGATAGGACACTGTATTCGTTACTGCTACACACAGCATGGAAAATCAGTCCCTAATAACATTAGGCCACATTCCACCAGGGCAACAGCAACTTCACCAGCCTTTCTCAGAGGAGTACCTACCAAGAAAATTTTAGAGGCTGCAACTTGGAGTTCAGTGCACACCTTTACCAAGTATTACCACTTGCCTCTTTACTCTAAATCCAGAGCAGTATTTGCCACTGCAGTTCTGCAGGGCCTCATAGCCAATCCTAACTCTTTATAGACCAGCCACCTAACCTTAGCTTTGGGATTCTACCCAAGTGTAATGACTGCAGCAGTGTAACACAATGAACATAGTACAGTTTTGTACCTACCATAAATGTAGATGTTCGAGTGTTCACACTGCTTCAGTCCAGGTTACCCTCCCTCCATCCCCTCTGTTCTAGATGAACTTATCTATACCTTTCTACCCTATACAACCTTTGTGGTGTATTTGCTTGTAACGGAAGGTATTGCTTTTATTTTATATATATATATATATATATATATATATATATATATATATATTTTATTAGCAGTATGTATTGCCTACCTACTTGGGGGCACCTGACATCTGGGGCAAGAAAAACTGAAGAAAATGGCGTCAGATGCATCTTATATACCCCTGGCGCACTGACATCAGGGAAGAAGCGACAGCAACCGATGCTGGACCAAGACTTTGGAACTCTGGCCGACTGCGGGACCACCTGATGGCAGGATAACCCAAGTGTAATGACTGCAGCAGTGGGAACACTCGAACATCTACATTTATGGTAGGTACAAAATTGTACTTTTTTTGTCAAAGAGACTTCAGGTACAAGGGCATCATTCTTTATTTTAGCCTTTTTTTGCTGTCATCTGCCAGGACAGGCTATCCATCCTAACTCACCTGGACCAGCTCCTATTATAGTCAGGGCTGACAAGGAGATTGAGTTGTCTTGGGACAGTACCCCACTGCTGCTATGGGAGTATTTTCTACTTATTTCCCTGCCCCTGCATGTACACAGTAACACCCCAGGAATGGGACATGCAGTTGACATCAGTGCTAGATCATCCCCCCTTCTGCAAGGAGCCAAAGTCAGCAGGACACCTCAACCATCTTTAGATAGCAGTTACTGCAGTTCTCTACCAGGGAAGTGGAACCATGACATGTGCCTCATGCAAAACCCTCTCCCACCCCCATAATTGGTATACCCACCCTCCCCTGCCAGCAGCTCAGATGCCTAAGCTTGTGATTAATCCCAGGCCACCTGGGCCATAGTCAGAGACTTATCCCTCCCTTTGTGCCACTGAGCTGACTTATGACGGCATTATTCTGAGAGAAATTAAAAATAGGCTAGGCTTTTCAGCTATGTTAGCACTTGAGAAAAGGACTTGTGAAGCATGGTCAAAATACAAACTTATTTGACAAGTTATCATTTATGAAAGAATTTCAAAGAAAAAGTTACACCAATAAAGTATCTTGTAGGTGTGAACAGCTTTCTGTTTTTGTTTATTCACCAAGTAATGCCATGAGAATCACTGCAGACAGTGACGGATTAAGTGTACCCCCGCTCCTGGGCAGTTTTCAATTCATTGGTCGCCCCATACAGATGCACGGACACACACACACACACACACACACACACACACACACACACACACACACACACACACACACGCACACAGTAATGAGCAAGTGAGGTGCATGCAGATTATTAAGAAACTTAAACTGCCAGTGTAGGTCCCTTTAAATTAGAAATATCATTTCAGAAGTCCTTAATAGCTGAGTGAGGGGTAATTTTTTTGTTTTTATTTTATTATTTAACATTTGTTTACCATGAAAGTCTGACTTGGAATGAGCCAGTTTTCATTGGAGGTCTGGAGAGAAGCACTCCAGATGCATGTCTTTGTAACATGTGAGGAAACTGGAGCATCCAGAGGAAACCCACAGAAATGCAGAGAGGACATGCGGAATCCACACAGAAGGCACTCAAGCTGAGAATCGAACCAAAGACCTTCTTGTTGTGAGACACCAATGAAAACCACTGCACCATCCAGTTACTAATAAAATGTGTGTATATATGTATGTATTTATTGACATTTGTTTAACAGAAGAGTCTGCTGGACATAAGTGCTATTTTTCACTGCAGACCTGGGGAGAAAAGCTCCAAGGTATTTATGTATTTATTGGCATTTGTTTAACAGAAAAGTCTGACTGGACACAGTTCCCCTTTTTCAGTGCAGACCCGGGGAGAAAAGCTGTAAAGCTCCTGGGTATTAATGTAATCAATGTTTACAATGACAGATTTTATAATGTACTTACATTAAATACATAAGTAGTCAGTATGATAAAATTCACATTGATATTCAGAAACATTAATACACAGGGCTTGTACTGAGACTTTACAGATAGAAGTGTGGTGTGTAAAATAGGTAGGACTAATTTAAAAAAATACACTAGAATGAGGTATTGGAAGGAATAAGCAAGTTTAAGTGTTAACAGAGAAGTAGCGAAGGAATAGTAATTTGGTTGTGCTAAGTAGAGGTAAGTATAGAATGGGGTTGGTGGGTTGGGTTTTGATGATTTTGGTAATGGTGGTGGAGTCTCTATTTTTTAAAGCGTTGTAGTTTAGTATGATTACCCTGTAGTATGCCATTGTTAGCAGGAAGGAAGGGTAAAGGTGGAGAGCCATTTAACAGACTGGTATCTGTTGGTTAAGTAGTCGTTAAACCATAGGAGTGTGGCTTGTGATAGGCCAAGGGAAGACAGTTTTTAGATGAGTTTTCATTGAGAGACTAGAGCAGATGCTTTAGAGAGACCAAGAAATACAGAGGAAACAAGTTTGCCTTCATCTCTGCCTTTATTATTAGTATCTGTGAAGGCTGAGAAGGCCGAGGTGGTGCTATGGGTGGGTCTAATACCATGTTGTGTGGGGGTCAGGAGCTGATGTGTTGAAAAAATTGCTTGTGAATGCACTTTTCCAGAAGTCTGGACAAAGGGGACAGACAGTATGGCAAAACATCTGAAATTGGTTACGTCAGATGAGGTTTCTCCTTTATGCATGGGGATGATGAAGATGATTTTCCATAAAGAAGGAACGCATAACTCTTGATAGATCTATTAAGTAGAATAGGCATAGGATAGGCTATGGAACTGCAGCAAACTTGAAGTATTCTGCTGGGAGATTGTCTGCTGAAGGAGAACAGGGTTTCATTTTAAGAAGTAGTGAATTGATGTAGGAGGTTGTGATGGGTTTTAGGGTGAAATAGGAGGTGTTTGTTGTCTGAGGAGAGGTCATGGCAGGACTGTTGGGTGGACACTCTTTAATGAGGTCTTTAATGCTTTCTATAAAATGTGTGTTAAATTGAGCAGATATTTCAGACCGAGTGTTATTTGGGGCAGTATTAAGAGTGGTGGTTGTTCCAGGATGGAGTATATTATTAGTAGAATACCAGAATTTTTTAGGGTTGGAACACTCATTTAGTAAGGAGTTATTGTAGTAGATTTTTCGGTCTGCATTAATCTGTCTTTTAGTATGTTTACCTGTTTTTTAAAGCATTGTAGGTTAGTATGTTTACCTGTTTTTTAAAGCATTGTAGGTTAGTATGATTACCTGTTTTTTAAAGCGTTGTAGGTTAGTATGATTACCTGTTTTTTAAAGCGTTGTAGGTTTGGGGAGAGCTATGCTTTAACCACTCTTTCCAAGCCTTATATCTCTTTAAGGCATTACATGACTGCTTTGAGTGTATAACCAAGGACTAGGGTTATTCTTAACTCTTTTTGTTCTAGTTGGAGCCAGACTATTGAGGCTTTTCAGAAAAAGTGTGCTAACTTTTTCTACAACTTCAACAAGTGGAATATTTTTCAGCATAGACCAGTTAAAGGAGCTTAGGATTCCGTTAAATGTATCAAGATTAACATTAGTGAGGTTACAGAAGTTCTAAGTAAGATTTTGATGCGATGGATACTGAATCTGTTTGCATATATAGGGAGATGGTCACTGAGGAGGAAAGGGAGAGTGCCACTGGAGACATACTTAGTGGACTCGCATGGCGACATCCAACAAAGAATTGATCCACAGTTTCAGGATAGTTGTAATGTATGGGGAAGGAAATGAGTTGAATTAAGCCAAAGAGGTCAAGGCCAGTTCTGGGCTATTTTTTGGAAATAATCTGCCAATTGAGATTAATGTCACCTAACATTATCTTTTCATTAGAATTTGTGAGATCCAGCTTAAGATGTTTTCCAGGGTTGTAGCATAATTTTCTAGAGAATATAGAGTGCTATAATACATAGTTATTTATGGTTATTTGGTTAAGACGAGAAATGAGTTTGGCATTATGGAATTTGGGAGGAGGTGTATTATAGGGTAGAATTTTAAGATAGTCTCAGTACAGTGCAGCTGTTGTACTGCCCTTTTTTGAGTTTGATCAGCCCTGATGATATTATACTAAGTGAGTACAATTTGAGATTTGAGTATATGGATTTTAGCCATGTTTCAGTTATGACAAGAATATCTTATATACTGTGGGGAAATTCAGGCATGGAGTTCTGAGATTTTTATTGTAGATGCTATGAGTACTTAATGAAACAAATCCAAGCTGTTTGGTTGAGTATGGGGTTGGTGGGTTGGGTTTTGACGATTTTGGTAATGGTGGTGGAGTCTCTGTATTGGAAGGAGATGGGTGGGCTAACTTGGATGGGAGCTTTGACTTGGGGTGAGTTTTGGAGACTATTGTGGAGTCTGGATGGGAGGAGGGGCTAAAGTTGGGGGTGCATGTTCCCACAGAGTGGTAATAAAGAGAGAGAAGAATACATTTAATAAGCTTCTTTTGGCGTAACTTTAAGGGGTATTTTTATTTGTGGGCAGTAGTGTGAGGGTCTGGTCATTTGAATTGGAAGTAAAGATTGAGTGAGTCATTGTATATGTTAGACATACTTAGTGGTGAAGTGAGATGATTTGAATGGTTAGAGGTGGGAGAAATGTGTGTAAGATTGTGTGATGTCTGGAATTTGTAAAGTGATAAAACAGGAAGAGTAATGATGCAGTGATATTTAAGAGAAACGTGGTGTGTAGGCTTGTGGAGAGAGAGGTCAGTGAGAGAGAAGCTCAAATAGTGAAGTAACAAATATGAGGGGGAAGGAGTAGCTGAGTGGGGGTGGAAGGAGTACGTTGTGATCACTAGGGTTAGTTAGTAAGCATTAAGGTAGGGAGGAAAGAAATTTGTAGCGCTTAAATTCAGACAGGTGATTAATGAATGGTGTGTGTGTGTGTGTGTGTGTGTGTGTGTGTGTGTGTGTGTGTGTGTGTGTGTGTGTGTGTGTGTGTGTATTATTGTGCCTGCGGTATCTCTATAGCTATGTGTATACCTTTAAGAAGGGTAGGAAGTAGATGCTGAACAGGTTCTATAAATGTAATGGTATGAGGGGTGGGTGGGGAATTGGGGGTGGGGGAGGATTGTAGTAGGAAAACAGCCCCTACACCTGGAGGAGGAGTCTTACCTGTTATATTTTCAGTGTAAAAATTTCACATAATGGAAACAGTACTCTAAAACGTGCTTTGGAAGCACAAATGTTATCCTACTCTATCAGACTGCAGTTACATTAGAGTTGTTTTGAAGGAGTAAAGTTCTGCAAAACATTCAACCTATAGGTGAGTTATCCTTAGACAGCCACAGTTTCATAGCAAACAAACTGAGTGCTGGAAAATTTGCAGAGAATAGGGGAACAAACTACAATTGTCTGAAACCTGTGCTTATACTGAATCTAATGGGTGTTTATAAATGTTATTGAGGCAAGAACAGAGATCACTGATATGATAGGCAGAAAAGTTAATGTTGAATGATACCTAAACCCAATATATTTTATTTGCACATTATTTTAGCACCCCCACAAAAGAAAATGGGCATCAGATCCCTGTAGTCATTTGGCCACTTAATTCCACACAGAATGAGAACTATTCCTAGTCCATTTATTCCCTGTGAGGAGGGAGACAATTGAAAATCTGTCATCATAGTAGCCATTAGAGCATTTTGCCATGATACCTTATCTCATGCCTTTGTGGTGACATGAGCTCCATGTTAAGGATCAGTTATGCCTTTAATATGGAAGTATGTCATCTTTTTCACATGCCTCAGCAAAGGCCACTATACCAGCTTGGATAGGCTCACCATGATCCCTTCCCCATGGGGTCTGTTCCCAGGGAAGTAGCTTTTTACATTTCCCTAGCATAAGACATCACCACCAGGAGAAGAACCACCATGACCCCCCACTCCCAGATGAGTGTGTCAATGCAAGTTGCATGGGTCTTGAAGACCCTCGAATCTTCAAGTTTCCAGTGTGTTAATCGTTCTTGGGTCATCTGGGCCACAGTCAGGATTTTATCCTTTTGCATCACAGAATCATTGCTTAAATCCAATATTTTTACAAAAAAAGAAAGAAAAATAAAAGAAAATAAAAAATAAAACCTATGAGTTTGTAGTAACTTGATGAAAAGGGCACCATTTACACTCATACCAACACTGCATTCAACCAAGTAATCCAAATCCAGTGTTGCTGCATTTGAAATGGCAGACATCAGGTTTTTAGTTCAAAGTCTTTACTCTTTTTATTAAAGAAGCATTCCAGCTTTGTGAAGTGATGTTATCACTGGATGTAGATACACTGAATCAGTGGCTATCCTAATTTATAAGGGCCTGTTAAATGTCACTCTAAAATGAATACTCAATCCAGGTGCTTTTTAGCAAGAAGCATAACTTCACTATCTAGCAATAATGAGACTAGTTGTTCCAGTGATCAGATTTTGCTGATCCCTGGGCTTTGTATTTGGTTTCTGTGTTCCTCCATTTTCTTGTGTGGCCAGAAGTAGTTTCTTTACTCACCAGTGGTTTGTCCTCAGAGGGGGTCATTTCCTGTTTTTCCCAGCCCCTGCTATAAAGCACACTTTGGCAGGCTGTTTGTGCCTATATTACTGTTTGTGAGCTTATATTGTTGATTGCACTTGTGGGCTAAAGTATTGCTTAAAGTAACAAACAGGCTAATACACTCAAGTGTACCAGCCTTTGATAGCAATTTAGTTGTTCCAGTGATCAGATTTTGCTGATCCTGGCTTTGTATTTGGTTTCTGTGTGTAATTTGTTGGCCATTTTGGGTCATTTCCTGTTTGAGCTGCTACCATTTCACTTATAGAAAGTACCCCAAAAACAAACCCCATTCAATGTTACAATTGCCTCATGTACCTGAACAACCCTCTCCTCCTGCAACTATATGGCCAAACTGGAGGCTATTCTCTCTACCATCACAACCTCAAATCATACAGCAGACACCCAAACAACTACCACCTCAGAACACAACACCTGCAACACATAGACCACACAGTCAGAGTGTCAACACTGCGTCCACGCACCAGACTGAGTAAGGAGAAGGTCACAGTAAGCTGCCTGTCGGGTGCTAGAATCCGCCACATAACGCGATTCAATCATTGTCCACGCTGGTGTTAATGACCTGGGACCACCTCCCTGGACTACATGAAAAGAGACATAGAGGAGCTCTCTGATTATGTGCCCAAGCAGGTATGACCCTGACCTTGAAAAAAAACTAAGGGTAATGCTGCTCAATGCCAGAAGTCTCAACCTCAAGATGCACACACTCGGGCCCTTCTCAGTATGTATCATGCGTTCGACCCCAAAACCCGGACAATACACACTCACACCTCAAGATTGGTGCACATCGCGCGATGCATCGGAAACCATTCAGGTGCAATATGAACATGGGATGTTCATGTTTCAGCAGCCGCCCCCCCCTGGGTGAGATCTGATCACTGATCAAAACTAAATCTGACTGAGGTCCCTCCCCGCCCCACCGAAATGAAAAGACCAGTCTCCTTAAGCCCCCTGAGCTGCGGTTAACATACTCAAACCCGCTGAATCACTTACAAATGCCTTCTACCAGCACCTGCAGGGCTGCATGGATCAGGCAATCCCAAGCAAAACAACTTAAAAGGTACACACAGCTGATCACTATAAGTAAAAACATTGCCAACATACTGGCTGACAGCTCGGGGATCGTGCCAGGAGGGAGTGCTGGCGACCTGGTCCCTCCCCACAAGGGCGGCGCCTCCACCGACCCTGGAAATGAGGATCATGGGATCTCAATAAATAAAGACATGGGAATTTGCATCATGCCTTTTAAACTTGGTTTTTTTTCGAAACAGTCGCCAAGGCCTGGCAAAGGCTTTGATACAATACCCCACTCGGGTATCATTGAAACATCTACTTTTCTGAAGTACAAGCAAACACAGGAGGTGCAAACTGGCCCGTAGTTGAAAACACATCAAGAAATGCATAGTCATACCTTCGAAAAATAAGGTTACCCCCCTAGCTACCATAGGTGGTGCATCCCCTGCACACAGAGACAGTGCTTTCATTTCGACACGCATATTGCTAAAGTAGTCATCAGACCAATGATAAGTAAGTACCCCATTTGGAATGTATCTGACCCGACACTTGCAGCAGCTGGAGAGGCCACAAAGTTCCTCACCAAAAGGAAAAAGGGTCAAAAATCTGTCTTATGCTGCCCGACTGAAAGAACTCCAGTTATATTCAGTTTGCGTACGCTTGCTCAGAGGTGACCTATGCCTGACATACAAGGCCATGTAAACCCCAGATTTGATGAACATGCTTCATCTCAAAAAATCTAGATCCTCAGAGCCACAAAAGGTGGGACATCACCAAAAGACTCCTATGCTGTGAACAAAATCCCGGTTTATGTGAGGGCAGGCACCTTACTGGCCTTGTTCATGAGAGCATAATAATGCTAATACTGACAGACGGGATTAATACACTGATATAAGAGTATAACAGTGCTACTACTGACTGACAGAAGGGATTAACAGAGTAATAATGAGAGTCTAATAAGACTGCTGCTGACAGAAGGGATTAATACATTGATATAAGAGTATAACAGTGCTACTACTGATGGACAGAAGGGATTAACAGAGTAATAATGAGAGTGTAATAAGACTGCTGCTGACAGAAGGGATTAATACACTGATATAAGAGTATAACAGTGGTACTACTGACGGACAGAAGGGATTAACAGAGTAATAATGAGAGTGTAATAAGACTGCTGCTGACAGTCGCAAGGGATTGATAGACTGATAATGAGAGTATAACAATACTACTGCAGCCAGAGGGGATTAATAAAGTAATGATGACAGCATAATAATACTACTGTTGACAGTCAGAAGATATTAATAGAATGATAATGAGATTATAATACTACTACTACTACTGACAGTCAGAAAGGACTGAGAGCATTAATGAGAGAATAATACTACTAATACTGACTGTCAAAATAGATTAATAATATAGTAATAGGATTAGATAATACTAGCACTTACAGTCAGAAGGGGTTAGCAGAGTAATTATGAGAGTATAATAACCCTACTACTGACAGAATAGATTAGTAGAGTAATAATAAAAGTATAATAATACTACTGCTGACAGTCAGAAGGGATTAATAGAATGGATTACTAAAGTAATACTGAGAGTATAATAATAGTGCTATTGACATGATGGATTAATAAAGTGATAATGAAAGTATACTACTACTAATGACTGTCAGAATCGATTAAGAATAATAATGAGAGTATAATAATACTACTACTGACAGTCCAAATGGATTAATAGACTAATAATGAGAGTATAATACTACCACTGCTGATAGTCAGAAGGGGTTAATAGAGTAATAATGAAAGTATACTACTAATAGAATGGATTACGAGTAGTAATGAGAGAATAGTATAACTACTGACAGTCAAAATGGATTACTAGACTAATAATGATGATATAATACTAATAATGCTGCTGACAGAAAGAATGGATTAATAGAGCAATAACGAGAATGTAATGACACTAGTACTGACAGCCAGAAGGGATTAATATAGTGATAATAAGAATATAATATTATTACTGCAGATAGTCAGAATGGATTAAGAATAATAATAAGAGTATAATAATAGCATTACTAACAGTAAGAAAGGACTAGTAGAGTTGTTGTATCTTTCAGCTTTTCCCGGTTAGGGGTCGCCACAGCAGAACTCCAGTCCACTAATGATTGGCAGCTGATTTTGACATGCCGAGTTGCGCACAACCTTCAACGAAGGTACGCCCATTCACGCATGTCTCCACACAGAAGACACTTTAGCTGAGAGTCGAACCGCACAGTGTCTTACTGTGAGGCGACAATGCTACCGCAGCACCACTAGTAGAGTGATGATAGTATAATACTACTGCTCACAGTCAGATGGAAGTAATAGAGTGATAATGAGAGTATAATACTACTACCACTGACAGAATAGATTGAGTAGTAATGAGAGTATAATAATACTACTACTGACAGAAGGGATTAAGAGTAATAATGAGAACAGAATAATAGTACTACTGACAGAACAGATTAATAGAGTAATAATGAGAGTGTAATAATGCCAGTAATAACAGTCAGATGGGATTAATATAGTCATAACGAAAGTATAACACTACTTCTACTGACAGTCAGAAGGGATAAATACAGTAATAACGATAATGTAATAATACTAGTAACACTCATCTATACTCATCCCAGCCTCTTACAACTGACATTACCAGACATGTCTCTCACACTCAACATCTTTCTCCTTATATTCACCCTCCATCTCTCTCCTTTTAAAACTGTCATCATTTCACACAACCCATCTCCCCCACCCTCCCCCACCATATCTGTCCTTGTCAACACCCTCCCAAGATACACTGCCATCTCCTGTAGTCTGTATCAAACTAGTCTAATCCTACAAACTAAATTTACCCGGCTGTCCATTCACCATAACTCTTCTTATCATCAAGGCCACAAATACCTGAACAACATAAGAAAGAAGTCCCTCCCAAGTAACTTCTTAATTCATTTTAACTTGGATCTCAGTGGTGATATACACCCCAACCAAGGCCCTTCTTACCCTTCTCATAATTCCCACATCTCTACTAAAACACTAAAATTTATCACTATTAATCTTCAGAGTATTAAGAATAAAATTCCCCACCTACATGCTTGGCTAAGCCAGCACAAACCTGACTTCACTGCCATCACTGGAACATGGCTCAAGCCATATATCAAGGATTCTGAAATTCTACCTCCAAATTACTCCTGGCATAGGAATGACAGACTCCACAAAAAAGGTGGAGGTGTCATCTTACTATTCCCAAGCATCTACACAGTTATTCCATACTCTAAACCAATTCCCTGTTTCTCATCTGCTGAACTACTAGTTACTTTTCTCAAAAGTAACAATCACAAAAGCCTTTGCATCGTAGTAATATACATTCGCCCCAGGAAACAATAGTCCTATTCTATACGTACTGATTGTATCAGTGTTCACTCTCCAGCATTCATTATATGTACTGATAGTATCAGTGATCACTCTCCAGCATTCATTATATGTACTGATAGTATCAGTGATCACCCTCCAGCATTCATTAAACATACTGATAGTATCAGTGTTCACCCTCCAGCATTCATTATATGTACTGATAGTATCAGTGATCACCCTCCAGCATTCATTATACATACTGATAGTATCAGTGATCACCCTCCAGCATTCATTATACATACTGATAATATCAGTGATCACCTCCAGCATTCATTATATGTACTGATAGTATCAGTGATCACCCTCCAGCATTCATTATACGTACTGATAGTATCAGTGATCACCCTCCAGCATTCATTATACATACAGATAGTATCAGTGATCACCCTCCAGCATTCATTATATGTACTGATAGTATCAGTGATCACCCTCCAGCATTCATTATATGTACTGATAGTATCAGTGATCACCCTCCAGCATTCATTATACATACTGATAGTATCAGTGATCACCCTCCAGCATTCATTATATGTACTGATAGTATCAGTGATCACCCTCCAGCATTCATTATACATACTGATAGTATCAGTGATCACCCTCCAGCATTCATTATACATACTGATAGTATCAGTGATCACCCTCCAGCATTCATTATATGTACTGATAGTATCAGTGATCACCCTCCAGCATTCATTATACATACTGATAGTATCAGTGATCACCCTCCAGCATTCATTATACGTACTGATAGTATCAGTGATCACTCTCCAGCATTCATTATACATACTGATAGCATCAGTGATCACTCTCCAGCATTCATTATATGTACTGATAGTATCAGTGATCACTCCAGCATTCATTATATGTACTGATAGTATCAGTGATCACCCTCCAGCATTCATTATACGTACTGATAGTATCAGTGATCACCCTCCAGCATTCATTATACGTAAGCCCACCTCTACAACCAACCCTCACCAATATAGATATACTGGAGATCTGTCTCACTTCTCCCAAAACACCCTCAATGACATCCTGCGGAATACAAATTGGAACCCACTTCAAATCCTTCCACTCAACAATGCTGTTGAATTTTTTAATTCCACATTCCTCAGAATTATAAATTCTCTTGCCCCCTTAAGACTAAAAAGAGTCAAATCAAAGCATGCCTGCTGGCTGACAAAGGCCACTAAGCAAGTTATGTCCTCTAGGGACAAAGCATGGAAAACCTGGTAAAAAAACAAAACTCATTCCAACCTCATGCAATACAAACAGCTTTGTAATCAGGCTCAACATTTAGTGGTCAAAAACACAAAACAGTACATACAATCTATTCAAAATCAGCAGAAACAAAATGCAAAAAAGTTCTGGGGAGCAACTAATTCCTTACTCCACCCAGGTTCTAACAATACCCCATGCCCAGACCCAGATAAACCCCCTCTGAATTAGCCTTACTCTTCAATACATACTTTATTGACATCATCACCAATCTAACTACTACCTGCCCATGCATCAACCTTGACACATTCAGCCCACCATCAGCGCATAATACCTCAAATTCCACACCCATCTTCTCATTATCACCCATGACCACATCCACCATCCAAAAACTACTTTATAAACTAAAACCTTGTACAAACGCTCCTGATAATCTACCTGCAGAATACCTCCAACTAGCAGCCCCTTCTCTAGCTTACCCTATCAGCATACTCCTTAAAAGGTCCATTCAAGAATTCTACATACCAGATATCTGGAAAAAATAATTTGTCACTCCTCTACATAAAGGCAGGAACAACTCTGACATCTCAAACTTCCATCCTATTGCCATTCTTTCCCCTATATATCTCTAAAATATTAGAGAAGTGCATCTACACACAGCACATAAATCATCTAGTTAAATACCAATTGCTGTCTCCCACTCAGCATGGCTTCAGGCCAGGACATAGCACCAACACTGCCCTTATCTCCTTCTTAGACACAGTAAAGAGAGCCTGTGACTCTGGCTCCTTAGTTTCAGCTCTCTTTCTCGATCGATCAAAGGCATTCAACACCATTTCTCACTCCCTACTACTCAGCAAACTCTCCAACCTCAATTTTTCTCCCCCCACCCTACAATGGTTTACAAACTACCTCAAAAACCGGCAGCAATCCTCTAAATGGCAAAACTCTTCTTCCCCTTTCATCACTGCCAAGGTGTTCCCCAAGGATCAATTCTTGGTCCCCTCCTCTTTAGTATATTTGTCAACAACTTTCATCAAACCCTTACTCATAGCTCTGTCATCCAATACACTGATGATTCAGCTATCATCTCCTCCTCAAAATCTCTCACCAAATTACAGCAACTTGCCCAAGAAACATTTACATCTACCGAGAAATGGATGTCCCAGAATCACCTCACCCTTAACCCCAACAAAACAAAACTTTTATTATTTTCTCCCACAAAAACTACCCCCATTGATAAATCTCTTTTTACAATTACTTTGTGTAACAATACCATCCTAGAAGTCTTCCCTAGTACCAAACTGCTAGGTGTCATCATTGATGACAAACTAACCTTTGACCTTCATATCCACAGCAATATAAAAAAAACATCAAAAGCAAGGTGCCCTTTATCGACATAACTATTTCCTCAGTCTCACTGCCAAACAGGCCCTAGCCTCATCCTTCCTACTTCCTACTCTGCTTTGTGGTGCTCCCATCCTTACCAACCCACAATCTACCCTAAAAAGTAAGCTTGATTCCTGTTACAATAAAATTGCCAAATTTGCTACAAACTCTAAATACTCTGCCCACCACTACTCCTCATTGCATAAACTAAACTGGCTGGAATCCCACCATCATCTTACTTACATTCAACTAACCACAGCCTACAAAATAATCTACCAACCTGAACATTGTCCTTCCCTTTCATCCATACTGACCATGTACCAGGTCAATCACCACCTCAGGTCAAAAGACAAAGATTGCTGTCTGTAGAGAAACCCAAACTATCAGCTTACCAAATGCTGTACTTCCATGCTGTCTCAAAGTTATGGAATAATCTTCCTCCTCCTCTCAGATCAACCTGTAAGTCTGCTTCTTTTAAAAAATCCCATACATTTAGTGTCTAACTGGCGATGCTCCTGTAACACACTAAAAAATCCCAACACCTAACTTCCCACTATGGAATCTCTCTGTTTCTATTCTCAAAATGTTCCCACTCTTTTCTCTGTACCTTCTCACCCCTCCCCTCTCCAGCTTTTCATCCAGATGCAATCTTCTCACTGGCTTCACCCTGTAATCTACACCCCTCTAATTTGAATCCTATACACGCACATGTAGATACTATCGTCTTTTTCGACTCACATATACTGCTAAGTGACTTTCTTCTTCTACTCTGACTTTCATACTTCTGTTTCCATTTGTGCTGTCACTTATAAAATGTTGTCTTTTCTAGGTATTATTGAAATGTCATCTCTGCCAGTTGTCTTATCCTTTTTTATATATTAACAATTGTTGTAACTAATTGTATATAGTACTACATCTGTTTTATTCATGTATCTACATTGTTTTATTTCGCTAATTGTATGCAATAATGTGAAGCTTTTCTCCCCAGTCCTCCACTGAAAATGGGCTCCTCCAGGCACAGTGGACTTTCCCGGTCAACACATGCAGTCAATAAATAAATAAATAATGACAGTCAGAAGGGATTAATGTAGTAATAATGAGAGTATAACATTACTACTACTGACAGTTGGAAGGGAGTACTGCAGTTATAGCGAGAGTATAATAATACTCCTAACAGTCACAGAGGATTAGTAGAGTAACAATGACAGTATACTACTACTACTGATAGTCCAAGCAGATTAAGAGAGTAATATTGAGAGCATAATATTACCACTGACAGTCAGAAGGGATTAAAATTAATAATGAAAATATAATAATACTACTGATGACAGTCAGAATGCACATAGAATAATAATGCGAGCATAATGCTACTGCTGACAGCCAGAAGGGATTAACAGTAATAATGAGAGAATAATAATACTACTGCTGACAGTCAGAAGAGTAACAATGCAAGTTTAATATGAGTAATTAGAGTACAATAACACTACTACTGACAGTTAAAAGGGATTAATAGCATAATAGTGAGACTATAATACTACTACTGCTGACAGCCAGAAGTGCTTAATAGAATAATAATGACAGTGTAATAACACCACTACTGAGAATTGGAAGGGATTAATAGACAGATAATGAGAATACAATACTACTACTGATAGTCAGAATTAACAGTAATAATGAGAGTATAGTAATAGTACTACTGAAAGATGGGATCAACCAAGTAATAATGTGAGTATAATAATGCTACTGGCTCTCAAATTGAAGAAAGAGTAATAATGAGAGTATAATAATAGTACTACCTTCGCAAAGGATTAATAGAATGATAATGAGAGTATACTACTACTACTAATGACTGTCAAAATAGATCGAGTAATAATGAGAAAATAGTACTACTACTGAGAGTCAGAATTAGTTAATAGAGTAACCATGTAACTACAATAATATTAGTACAAACAGTCAGAATGGATTAACAGAGTAATAATGAGAGTGTAATAAGTATAATACTACTACTGATAGAGTGGATTAAGAGTATAGTAATAGTACTACTAACAGACAGGATTAACAGTCAGAAGGAAGAAAGTAATAATGAGAGTATAATAGATTTACTGACAGTCAGAATGGATTACTAAAGTAATAATGAGAGTAGAATAATAGTAATACTGACAGAAATAGTTAATGGAGTGATAATGAGAGCATACTACTACTAACCTTGAAAATAGATTGAGTAATAATGATAAAATAATAGTACTAGTACTGGCAGTCAAAAGCAATTAATAGAGTAACCATGCAACTACAATAATATTACTACTGACAGTCAGATGGGATTAATAGAGTAATAGAGTAATAATGAGAGTTTAATAACACTGCTGTATAATACTAGTACTACTGACAGTAAGAAGGAATTAACAGAGTAGTAATTATAATAATATTACTACTGACAGAAGGAGTTAATAGAGTAATAATGAAAATATAATAATACTAGTACTGACAGTCAGAATGGATAAATGTAATAATAAAAGGAGTATTCCAGTTCTGCTGACTATCAGAAGAGGAGAATAGAGTGATAACAAGAGTATAATAATACTCCTACTGACAGTCACAGTGGATTAATCGAGTAACAATAATAGTATACTAGTGCTATGAACGATCCAAATAATTTATTAGAGTAATATTGAGCGCATGATATTACCACTGATAGAAGGGATTAAGAATAATAATGAGAGCATAATAATACTACTACTGACCATCAGCACAGATTACTAGAGTAATAATGAGTGTAAAATTACTACTGGCAGAAGGCATTAATACAGTAATAACAAGAGTGTAGTAACAGTAGCGCTGACAGTCAGAAGGATTAATACACTAATAATGAGAGTATAATACTACTCCTGACAGGCAGAAGAGGTTAACAGAGTAATAGAAAGAGTATGATAATACCACTACTTCTGACAGAATGGATTTATTGAGTAATAATGAGAGTATAATAATAATAATACTAATGACAAAAGGGATTGAGTAATACTGAGAGTATAATGATAATAGTAACACTGTCAGAAGAGATTTGTAGAGTAATAATGAGAGTGTAATAATACTAGTACTGACAGTCAGAAGGGATTATGAGAGTAATGAATGTTTAATAATAATAATTAATAATAATAATAATAATAATAATAATACTGACAGCAGGTATTAAGAGAGTAATAATAAGAATGTAATAATACTAGGGATGAGAGTCAAGAGGAGGCTGGTGTAGGAATAATAAAGTCTGATAGTTGCTTTGCTGACTGCAAAATTTGTATGGAGTGTAGAAATAGAGATGTATAAAAATGATATTGATAAGAAATTTTTAGATTTAGAGACATGGCATGAATGAAGGTTACATTAATAGAGATACATAAATGAGAAGAAGTAGATTAGCAACTTATGGAAAGTATGCAAGTGAAGTTTAGAAACAGGTAAGGATTGCTGTGAAGTCTTGTGAAAACTAAGGGGGATTGTAGTAATAAGTAAACAGAACAAAGTAGTGAAGGTAATAGTTGTTTAGAGGGAGGAGGGAACTGGCTGTAATTCAGAGGAGGTTGGAAGAAGGTAAATAAAGCTGAGTTGAGTTACTGATACTAGCTACCGTGTGTGTGTGTGTGTGTGTGTGTGTGTGTGTGTGTGTGTGTGTGCAGCATGCGTGTGTGTGTGTGTGTGTGTGTGTGTGTGTGTGTGTGTGTGTGTGTGTGTGTGTGTGTGTGTGTGTGTGTGTGTGTGTGTGTGTGTGTGTGTGTGTGTGTGTGTGTGTGTGTGTGTGTGTGTGTGTGTGTGTGTGTGTTTATTTATGTGTGTGTAAGGGGGTGGCAGAAGACATGAGCCCCACTCTTCAGTCTGTTTTTTTTTTTTGTTCTCCTTCTGGCAGCTGACCATCAGCTCCCATCCTCATTCCTTAGGTCTATATGACCCACCTTAGTCTCCCCTGGGGGCAGTGAGGAGATCAAGGATACTAGGGAAGATGCACTATGGCTAGGGAGAGGGCCCTAAGCCTCCCCTATACCTGCTGTCAGAATACAGACTGCATCCTCCATTACATCTCAGCCTGTTTTCTGAAGAATCAATGAAAAAACTAAAGTCATAGGACAAAAGTCAGTGACACGTATTGCTTTAATATAGTTACAGACTTGCTGGAATTACAGACATACTTTAGCATGTCCTTCTGAAGGTTATTAAGTCTGAAACATAAATGTCTTAAAAAGGAACAAATGAAACAATGAAAAAAATCAGAGATATTATGCAAACTCAGTGACAGATGAGAGCACCAATGACCCTTACTGCAAACGTGCATGCACACACACACACACACACACACACACACACACACACACACACACACACACGTCTATGACCATGACTGTACACCTAAAATTATTTATTGTAATCAAATTAATAAGTAAATACAAAAATAACTGCCACACAGAATTTATTTACATGGCTCACTGCTGACAGAATGCACTATGCAACACACTGTATCCCCTTCCCCGCAAATACCTCAGACTCATAGGTTCATAGGTTCATACTAGGCTATCTGCCCTAGGGCATTTATAAGCCTAGCCAGAGTGTGTTTGGCTTTCGCCACCCATTTTAAATTAATTTTGCTATGCCCTTTTTTGAGGTTAGTATACTGTGCCACTGTCTAACAGTGACACAGAAGTGATACCCGGGGTAAACCTACTATCTCCCATCCACTCATCAAGATTCCTCTTGAAAAGAGTCAATGAGGGACTCTGCCTAACCTGGACTGGGATTTTATTCCAGAGTGAAGGGAGCCTCTGGGTTATGAATCTGTCCCTCCAGCATGTCCTATTTATTTCAGTGTTGAGGTTCAAGTCTCTCGAGCGCGTAGCTGGATGGGATTTGGATTTTCTGAGGTGCAGCATGTCCATTAATTCCGGGTTGGACATGGCTTTATACGTCAGGCACAGATCGCCTCTGAGCAAGCAGTATGCCACTGAGTAGAGCTGGAGTTTCTTTAACCGGGCAGCATATGGCATCTGTTTGAGCCCTTTGATCCTCTTGGTGAGGTACTTTTAGGATCTTTCCAGTTGCTGCAGGTGTCTGGTAAGGTACATCCCAAAAGGGGCATTGTACTCAATTATGGGCCTGATGAGGGATGAATAAAGAGGCGCGATGCCCTCCCCTGATCTTGATGTGAATCCCTTCATGATTAGGTGGGCTATATAAAATGTTTTTCTAACCACTTTGGCCACGTGGTTGTCAAATTAGAGATTGCTATCAACTTGGATCCCCAGGTCCCTAATTACTTCTTCTGTACTTAATGGATTACCACCTATGTGGTAATTTGTGGGCACTTTGTTTTTGCCAAAGGGGATGACTATACACTTTTTGGCGTTTAGCTTGAGGCCATGGCTCTGGCACCAGTTGTCTGTTTCTATGAGGCCCTTTTGTAGGATGCTTGTGTTGGCTGGAGAGTCGATTATGGCACCCAGTTTGCAGGAGAAGGGGAAAGCTAAATAATAGAGAACACAGGACCAAAGTCAGGGACACATATTTCCTTTGTGTACTGAGAAAGTTGCTACAATAACAAGTTGTGCAATAGCATGCTTTTGCTGAGGTCTGTTACGTCTGAAACTAAAATATTAATGATTATTTAGTGACTGATTTGTCAGAACATGAAGAAACAAATCAGAATATGAGACATTGCCTCCCCCATACATGCATATACCTGCACGTGTGTGGGTATATTTATCTATCTATTAATATCTGTCTATATATATATATATATATATATATATATATATATATATATATATATATGGGAACACTTCACATAATCGAATTACTGAAATCTCGAATTTCATATGGTCGAGACCATATGATCGAGATTTCAGTAAATCGAATATGTGTAGTGTTTAAAAATAAGAGTTTACTTACCTTAATACATTGCGTGCACACAGAGGCAAGGATTCTTGTACGCTCTGTGTGTACGTAATGTTTTATTTTTTTTGTGGTGTTGACAGGAAATGAGAAATCTTCCGTTTTGTGCTTCCGCATACAGCGCAAGACGGGAGATTTCCCATTTCCCCACTGTAGCGCGATCTTGGAATTGGTATATTTAAGTAGGGGGGGGGTGCAGGGGGGTGAAGCCCCCCTGCAAAAGCGAAGTTTGTCTTTTTTTTTTTTTTGTTGGTTTCGCTTCAGAAGTTCGAGTTTCCAAAACTCGATCTTTCCCCTTTTATTCGACATCTGTTTAATCAACAAAATTTAGTTGACTACACAGATGGTGGACAGGTGTGCAAGATCACATAGTTCTCGGAGAAAAGAAGTATGCCCATTCTCCAGCATTGTACAATTTGGGAGTTAGTATGTATAATTAGGTGGGATGGAGGTTTACCCCCTACAAAAAAGGTTGCCTTGTTCTATTTTTTTCATGTGTCAAAATGTTTACTTGGTGCATGCGTAGTAGTTTGTAGACATTTGCAAAGCTGACCTTATATGGTTGACCTTGTGAATGTTGTTGTTTGTGTCAGCCATCCCATAGACCCATCTCCCTCTCTCTCTCCCTCTCCCTCTCTCTCTCTCTCTATATATATATATATATATATATATATATATATATATATATACACACACACACACACACACACACATTTAAATATTTAAATGTGCACACACACACACACACACACACACACACACACACACACACACACACATGCACACACACACACACACACACACACACACACACACACGTGCGCACACATATACAGACACGCGTGCACATGCACACACATACACACACACACACACACACACACACACACACACACACACACACACACACACACACACACACACACACACACACACACACACACACACACACCCTTTAAAGGAGAACACCATCCAAATGTCGTGTTTTTTATTTTCCTTCCTTGAAATCCAACACTAAACATGCCACGTACAGAAAAAGCATCATTTAATAATTATTATTTGTTTTATGTTTGCGTTTATTTCCTGCACTTGTATCATCATTTCTTACATCATGAAGGCTAAATGTGGCACAGTAATTTGGTTTGGTCACTATTTGAAGTACAAAGCCATTAAGAAAACAATGGCTCTAAAACAATGGTATTTAAGTGTGCCTTATCAGTCAAAGATTGCCAGCATTCCACCTTAAGTAAGTAGCGTGGCCTGGAGTCTGAACAAAAGCAAGGAATTCAAGCTTAGTTTTCAGTTGCAAATGAGCAAATTAGTTGTTTTTCCCTTTAATGAATCTGTGAGTGCTACAAGAAAAAATATTTTCTTCTTACTTTTCTTATTTTTTCTAAGTATTTGATTTTGCATTTTTTCTACTGTTTTTCTGTGAAACTGCATATGTCTTCTGGTGTTTTGTTACAGCATTTTTGCATTTTATACACTATTTTGTTGAGACAAGTCAGTGAGCTGGAGAAGAAAGATTAACATCAAACACTATAATTCTTGCTACTGTATTAAAAACAGTAACAGCACAAAATAAAACTCACCCCAAGTAACACGTATTAATCACAGGGGTCAGATTTCTCATATTTAACACTGAACTAGAGTTGTTACTTTGAAAAAGACAATTAACTCACCTACATTTTAAAGCCTATCATTCAAACATTCCGTAAAATGTTGTATCAGAGTTGGCCAATAATAATAATAATAAAATAAGTAATTAATTATACGGACTGATACTGACAGTCAGAAGTAGGCAGCCACAATGCTGCTGTAAGCTGATAAGAAAGAAAGCCACAATAAATGATCCTCTCATCACAGGGATTACTGTCTGCCCTTCTAAAAGGACATCAGGGTTGCAAAGGCATTGACTGTCAAATAAAATGATGCTACCCATGGCAGCCCCCTTTCAGGTCATTTTGGGGTATAACAAATTAGAAAACAGTAATGACCACTTATTTTTATACAGAGACATTAGTACTGCAGAAAACTTGATATGCTGAAAATATGTTTTTTTTCATTTCTTGGGTGTGGGTCTCCTTTACGTAATAATGATAATACTGACTGTTTTTTTTTCATTTCTTGGGTGTGGGTCTCCTTTCGTAATTATGATAATACTGACTGTTTTTGTTCATTTCTTGGGTGTGGGTCAAACCTTGCACCACAGTAATTATGATAATACTGACTGTTTTTGTTCATTTCTTGGGTGTGGGTCTCCTTTACGTAATAATGATAATACTGACTGTTTTTTTCATTTCTTGGGTGTGGGTCTCCTTTACGTAATAATGATAATACTGACTGTTTTTTTTCATTTCTTGGGTGTGTGTCTCCTTTACGTAATAATGATAATACTGACTGTTTTTGTTCATTTCTTGGGTGTGGGTCTCGTTTACGTAATCATGATAATACTGACTGTTTTTTTTTTCATTTCTTGGGTGTGAGTCTCCTTTCGTAATAATGATAATACTGAGTAGTTAAACAGGTAACACAGCTTGTCACACAGTCCTTTCTCATTGGTGACCCAGGAGCAATGTCTGGTTAAGTGACTTTATCACAGCCACACAGCAGGCAAATGAGGGCTGAGGGAATCAAACCCTGCACCACAGGAACTACAGCTCATAGCCTTAACCCTCTGCGCCAACTGCCACACTACCGAGGGAATCAAACCCTGCACCACAGGAACTACAGCTCATAGCCTTAACCCTCTGCGCCAACTGCCACACTACCGAGGGAATCAAACCCTGCACCACAGGAACTACAGCTCATAGCCTTAACCTTTGCACCAACTGGTAGTTATTTTCCTACATGCTGGCATTAGTAGGCAGCAAACCTGTAAAAAAAAAAAAATAAGAAAATACTTAGAAAATTATTCCTGTGCTGGTGCCCCTGCACTCGCATATTTATTTAAAACGTGTTTACTGGGAAAGTCAGACTGGGACAGACCCATTTTCATTGGAGGCTCGGGGAGATATGCTCCAGATGTCTCAGTCACCTGGGGCTGCCTGAGCCAATATGAAGGGGTCCTTCATTCCAGTGAGATGCTTCTTGAGCAACATTTCGATGGCTTCAGGAGTTACACTATTTGTTGGGATAAACCAAATGCTGGACTGCTTTGTAAACTGCTCAGCAAGCAGATTAACACATTTGTTTGTTTGTTTGTTTGGGGGGGGGTGTTCTGGGAACAAAACAAAAATCTGTTATTTTTAATTTAAAAATGTAATTTAATTTAATACTTTAAAAATAACACTAATTTTTCTGAATTTCTTCTTCTTCTTCTTTTGGCTTTTCCTGGTTAGGGGTCGCCATAGTGGATGACCTGTTCGCTCACGACTGGTAGTGGAGTTTTACTGTGTCAAGTTGCCAGCCCAGTGCTCAGCCTTCCATGGAAGGCACACACACACACACACACACACACACACACACACACACACACACACACACACACACACACACACACACACACACACACACACACACACACACACACACACACATGCACTCATGCCTAGGGACAATTTACAGTGTGCAATCCACCTACAGCATGTCTTTGGGATGTGGGAGGAAACCTCCGTGACCACTTGGAGGACATGCAGACTCCGGACATAAGGCACCCCAGCCGAGGATCGACCCGGAGAACCTCTTGCTGTGAGGTGACAATGCTAACTGCTGCACCACCGTGGCCGCCCACTCAGTTTTCTGAATGTAATAGTTTCTTTTTTTTTCTTTCTTTCTTTAACTGGGGGGCAGCAGCCAAGCAGTCACTATCATGAGCCGCCCATAGGGACTACTTTGTTTAATCTTGAGCAGAGGTGTTCACAGAGCCATTTGTGAAAAAGACAAACCAACTGACGGACCACAATAAAAGCTGAGCTACAGTCATGCTACAATAAAACTGCAAACTTTTGCAACTGGCTGTACACATTTTACCCATCATTGCATAGCTCTGAACTCCCTTAAATGGCTTGAATTCCTACATCACCGTAGCTACCTTCAATTTATTACTACTTGCAACATGTAAACCCACAGCCTGTCCTACCCTTAACTCACTATTACACATCTAAACTCCAAAAAGGCCTCTGTTATCTGAGGACAAACAACTCCAGTCTTTGCATCAACCAAATAAATTAGCCGGACAGACCGTATAACCACTGGCATTTCTCTTTTGTGTGGAAACAAGAGAAAACCAAAAGGTTACATAATGTACCCCATCTGTAAGCAGGTAGTCTTCAGTTTTGTAGCACTGTGTCTTAACTACTTTCCTAAAGTGTCCCCAACTTATTCGCTACAGTTGTGTCATATAGGGGGCTTTTTATGGAGAAGTCCAAATTAGAACAGCAGTTGTGTTTTTTTTCCCTGTAATTTATTTTTTAAGATCTGCTGTGGCTTTACTCCAGCTGAACTAACCACCTTCCATGTTCCAGATATATCATTCCGTCACCACTACACATGACGACAATACCTTCATTAAAAGTTTTTTTTTTTTGATAGAGTGTTACAGTTCTCTATACCCATCTGATTGGTCCCTTGCATCCCTTTGAGTTTGCATTATGATGGAGAAAAGGGATTAACTGTATGCCTCTTATACCCATGTTAGTGTGACCTGAGAAGCAGTATATTTAGAGACAGGGGTGTAGGAAGAAAGTGTTCACATTAGGTGTGCATCATGTGCAGTGACACTGCAGAAACACGTTTAATCACACCCACTTTACTTGCTTTCTGCAGTAGTCAGAGGCTATGATGAAACATTGTGGATGGTACGTGGTGGTGTGGGAAGGTCAACTGTGGAATATCAAAGTAGGCAAATTCATAGGACCATAGGATGATAGGGTCACAGGATCATAGGAGGTTACTAGTCTATCGACCCACAGCTTATTTCAAGCCTAGCCATTTCATCCTAGTGTAATACCATAGATACTCTAGTCAATACCCAGGATTGTATTTATTAATGACTGCCCATGTCCAGGAGGGTTGTGGGTGATATCCCTGGTAAGAATTTTTGGTGCCCCATCTAGTCGTCCATGTTCCTTTGGAATGGTGTCATGGAAGTACTCTGCTTCATATGAATTTGCAGCCTATTCCAAAGACGTGGAATTACTTTCCAATAGACTGATGTGTGTTTGCATGTGTGTGTATTTTTCTTTTCTGTTACTTCCATGCTTTCATTTTCCCTTATGGTTTAATATGTACAGCTACCTGCTTGCAGTAGCCTCTGCTAGTTTCTGAGAGTAAATTACTTGATTAAAGCTTTGCAATATGATACATGACTGGCACACTGGTGTATCATCTAATAGTTTTACACACAGCAAGAGGTTCTCTGACTGAATTATTGACCAGATCGCATTCTTTGTGGAGGTCTGCATGTCTTTCTTGTGTCCGTGTTCTCTCCAGATACTCTAGTCCCCACTCTCGTCCCAAGGACATGTGGTAGACAGATTGGCGACTCAGTTCTTTGTATGTGGGTGGATATATGTGATACTGAAGCAAAGCCTGGCAATCTGCTTTTGTTCCCTACTTGCCCAGTAAATTTTGTGGATAACAGGCAGCTGTTCATGTCTTCCAATAGGAGTCAGAAGTTAATCAACGGCATTGTACAGAGTGGTGCGATATACAAAATGGATACAATCAAATGTTATCTGGTAGCCTTAGTCACTGCTTGTTTTTCTGACTTCTCTGCTGTATTTTGTTGAATTATCCCGGCATATAAAACTACCAGAAATGAAAAATCTTCATTCAAAATGTCCAGGATCTTGTATACTTGATAATTGCTGGTAGTGTGTGATATGATATGTTATTACTCCTGGTAATGACATGACAAGCTCGGATTTCCTTTCATGTATGTAATGAATTAAGTACAACAATGAGAAGAGAATGAAATGTAATTTCAGAATGTGATACATTACTAAGGCCGTGTACGTTTGTCCTCATTAACTACTGACATCTGATAATATCCCTCCCCCAATAATACTCCTCCCCCACTCCCTGTTTCTATAGCACTGAACTCCCCCACAAAACTGCAATGTCAAAGGACTTGCTACCTAGAAAATGGCATTGAGTTTGTGCAGCCTCTTTGATGGATACTTTTATGACTGCCACTCAATCATGTCATTGATCATGTGATTAGTGACTGCGCGGCAGAGTTCAAATTCAAAGTAACTGAAGTATCCACAGAAAAAGTGATGGGAGGAAATTAAAACCAATATTTCCAGAAGTACTGCACTACAGAAATGTTATCATGTTGGTTTCATAATAAATGATGCAGAGTAATTTCTTGATATTAAAAATCAGATGTAAGTTGATGTTGGTGAACCTTCTGATAGGTTTATTTCTGGTGTATATTTATTTATATATTTACTGCTTCTGTTTTACATGATAGTCTGTCTGGGCTATGCAAGTCACCTTTACAGCAGAGGCCCAGGGAGAAAATCTATACAGTAATAATGCAAAGAAGGTCAGGTTACATAGTAAAAATCTATACAAAGACATAAAAAAAGAAAAAAACAGATTTACCCTGTGTACTAAAATTAAATTGTAAAATTACACTCATTAAAAAGTATTTAAAGACAGGAGTCAATGAGCGTTATACTAACTATGCATCCTGATTTTACAAAGTTATGTGCAGTGAAGAGCAAAAGCTCTAGGTTACCATGAGTTGGAGTTTTACTAGGTATATAGCCCAGAACAACAGAGAGAGAGAGAGGCAGGTATTTACATTCTGGACACCGGCTGATAATACAGGTGTGCAGGACGTATGGAGGGGATGCAGAGATCTTAGAGGGAAGTGAAGAAGGGAAGGCTAGGAAAAGTTATCAGAGTAAACGCTGGAGAAGAGATAAAAAACCTACAGTTGAATTGTAAACAAGGTATAGAGATGGAGATTTTCAGAAAGTACAGAAAAGGACGAAACACTAGATAAATGGTTGAAAGGATATGTGGGAAGACTGACCAAGGAGGATGGCTGCAGTGGTAAAGTATGACTTAAAGAAATAATCATTGGCATTTGAAGGTTTGCATGGTAGTTTGTTAACTTAGGTCTGGGGGGAGGCTATTCCACATTTTGGACACCTGAACAGAGTACAAGGCATTACCATGGGAGTTGCATACATTAGTTTGAGATGTGAAGAACTGACCATTAATGTGAAGAAGCCTGGTTAGTGAATACTATTGCAAGAGAGAGCTAAGAGATGAGCATTTAGTAGGACAGAACAAGATTTTGAAAGCAGTTCGAAGTTGGGTGCCATTGAGACAATTTTGGAATTTCACTCAGTTCACTTTTTGAATACAATAGAGTAGTTTGCTCCATTAAGGAGACTGGCCAGAAATTTGGCAACTTTATTAGCTGAGTGGCGTTAAGGTTAGGAATATAGCAGGCTGGGTGGGAGATACACAGTAGCAGTGTGTAGGGGACTGGTTTGTGAAGGAAGTTTTGCTGTACAGACAGTTAATGGTTTTAGATTTTTTTTAATGACAGACTGGATATGAAGATCAAATTTTAGGTGTGAGTCTCTGTTGACATCAAGCAGATTAATACAGAGATGAGCTTGAGGTTAATATACTGTGCAAAGAATAGTCTGAAATTATCACAGTGACGTGGGATAAACAGCAGCAATTTGGGCTTGCTGGGACTGAGTATAAAACACTGTTATTTAAGGCAATTTTCAATGAGGAGAAAACAAGTTTTATGTG